>NC_088366.1:35741309-35749711 GCF_034508935.2 Berghia stephanieae
ATTTCGTGTTGTGTGATGTGTGAAGGCGCGTAAAGGAGTAAAATTTAGTTATCTATTTAATTATTTTGGTAATTTCCTTTGGTTAATTCTTTATTTTACCTGTATTGATTGGAAATTCTATGCAATTTCCTAAAATAAACCTTTGAATTGTAATGTCTGTATTGCAATGGCTCACGAGAATTTCAAAATATTATCTTTGAGCTCTTTTCATTTACAAATATTTCATGAGATTGAAATGAAAATAAAGGAAAATACAGCAGTAGAAGGTTGTGACAGACAGATGAGGAAATAGATCCAAAATAGATAGGAAGACAAATATGTAGATAAACAGAGGTCTAGGGATATATTTATATTTCATTGGTTCGGGGAAAATAACATTTGATGTAGCTCCAATGGATTAAGAGTATCGATTGATATTCAACAACAATGATACCATATAGACATTATTCAGTGAAAAACCCTCAACTGTTTTAATCTTCAAACCCAAGAGACCGACACGATATACGTCTTGTCAATAGCAGTCCTCTCGAATTCTATCAGATATTATTTCTATCTATTTCCTGTTTCATAAATAGTGGCGACTGCCTGTTTTTGTCTTTGTTTCTTCTTGTTTGTTTGTTTGTTTGGGAGGCTTTGTTGTATTTTCTTTTTGTTTGTTTGCTTTTTTTTTGTTTTTTTTTTTTTTTTTTTTTGTTTTTTGTTTGTTTTTGTTTTTGTTTTTGTTTTTCAAATTCTGCTTTTTTTTCAGAACTACGATTAAATCTTTGGGGCTAAAGGGAGGATGCCAACCTTTGTGTGTGTTTGATATGAACGCATGAAATCTAAACTTCAGAAATTGGTGAGATTCGAACCCGTGATATTTCGGATCATTATAAGCTCGGCCAATGCACAATCAACCTGCTTCAGTTCTTGAACTGAGAGTGAGAAAAGAACAGAAATTATAGGTTTGGGGCAACGTGTACTAACCGTGTACGTAGTTTTGGGGTCTTCTAAAATGACCCAGCAGTCGACAAATAAATTATAAAATACCATGCTTTTCTCTAGATGTTAAAAAAAAAAAAATAAAAGATTAATGTTGAAGATTAATTTCTTCCCGGTTTGTTTTTTTTTTTAGAGGTGTAAATATTTTCCTCTTTAAGTCTTTACGGACAAAGACGGAACTCCATTTCGATATTAATTATTCCCAATATTTATCTGATTATAAACGCAGACATGAAAAACCTAAGTCGTATAGAGGTTATCACTTTCCTTGTGAAATCTGTGAAATTTGCTGTCGGTTTCTCAACTTAAACCAGATCGTCAAAGGATTGATTATTACATAATATAATAATATTTACACATTGCGATCTTGATAGATAAACTCGACACTGTATTATTCTTTTTTTATTCTTTCAAAGTTTACCCAAGTTGGCTAAAACATTTACCTCTTTGTTTCGTAGATAATGAAGGTGCACAAACAATTCTACCAAACAACAATAAAACACGTTTGTTTGTTTTTTGTTTGGTTTTTTGTTTTTTGTTTTTTTTGTTTTTTTTTGTTTTTTTAAACTTACCCTGAAAACGTTTACGTCACGGATAGATTACCTGTCAACATCTCTTTTAGCGTAAACATCTTCAAATTCTGAAAAATATTGACAAGATGGGAATATTCTTAATCTCGCGAGATTTGAAAATTAACGTTATCAGGCAAAAATGTAGAAGCGTGTTTTGTCGTGGTATGACAGCTTAGTCCTTTGGGAACCCAATGATTTGTGACTGTTTGATAGACTCCTCCCAGCTGTTTGAGGCATTCAGCTGCTCTGTTCTGCCTTGCGTGACCAACCAGAAGACATTACTAGCATACATTAGCCTCATTGTCAATCATTCTTGAATCGTTTTTTGTTTGTTTTGTTGGGGTTTTTTGTTGTTGTTGGTGTTGTTGGTTTTTTTTGTTTTGTTTTTTGTTTTGTTTGTTTTGTTTTTGTTTTGTTTTTGTTTGTTTGTTTGTTGTTTTTTTTTCTTCTTTCTATTGAGTTTCTATTGTGACTCCCTCACTTTTAAAAAGAATATCTATATATCTATTTCTTTTCATTAGGAATTCCTGTAATTTGGCCCCCGTGTTGAAGAAAGTAATACGTCTTTGATTTATACGAGAGTTGTGTGCATGTTTGTGTGTGTGTCATTCGTTGTGTTTCGGTGTCGTTTTTACTTGATGTGACCAGATCGAAAAGAGTACATTTACTTGCCTATATACGTATTCCGTTGAACTCACTCTGGAGCATAGGGCTTCCACCACAGACCTCCACCTCGGACGGCCATCGTCTTTCCTTCAGCTCATGTTCATTTTGACGGTCTTCAGGTCGCTGTCCAAAGTATGCCCCACAGATTAGTGAGTCTGTGGTATGCCCAGACTGGGCGTCCTCTTTTCCGTAAATCTGGTGGGTTTAATTCCAATGCTTTCTTAGTGATGCTGCCAACTTCCCTTCTCATAATGTGACCTACAATAATAATAGTAGTAGTAGTAGTAGTAGTAGTAGTAGTAGTAGTAGTAGTAGTAGTAGTAGCAGCAGCAGCAGCAGCAGCAGCAGCAGCAGCAGTAGTAGTAGTAGTAGTAGTAGTAATCTTTATTGTCCAAATAAGCAATAATTGTTAGGTTACAGCTCTTGTAATAGGGGAGAAAGCAATTAAAATAGTAGTAATAATGATGATAATAATACTGATAGTAATGATGATAATAAAATAATAATAATAATAATAATAATAATAATAATAATAATAATAACAATAATAATAATAATAATAATAATAATAATAATAATAATAATAATAATAATAATAATAATAAAAATAACAATAATAAAGATACTAATAATAATAATAATAATAATAATAATAATAATAATAATAATAATAATAATAATAATAATATAAGAAAGAAGAAGAAGAAGAAGAAGAAGAAGAAGAAGAAGAAGAAGAAGAAGAAGAAGAAGAAGAAGAAGAAGAAGAAGAAGAAGAAGAAGAAGAAGAAGAAGAAGAAGAAGAAGAAGAATATCTCTCTCTCTCTCTCTCTCCCCTTTCTCTCTCTCTCTCTCTCTCTCTTTCTCTCTCTCTCTCTCTCTCTCTCTCTCTCTCTCTCTCTCCCTCTGTCTATCCATCTATCTATCCCTTCTAATTCCAGTCACCATTGTTCAGTCAGTCATTTTATCTCTACTCGACATTTTGTTGATTTCCTTGATGGCTGTTGGGATGAATGTGTTCTTATGACTGATGGTATGACATTTAGCTTCCCGGTCCCGCGCCTGATTTCAGCAGGTCGAACTTTGGACGGAGAGGTGGTGACGTTGCTGAAGATGCTTCTTGCCATTACTTTAATTGTATTGAGGGTTGTGATAGGCATCTGCTTGAATAGAATGCAATATTATTATAACAACCTAATGTCGAACTAACCAAAAGAAAAAGTTTAGCAGAATTATTAAGACTAAAGATCGACTGTAATAAAAATGGAAGGGATTGAGAGCACTCTTCTCTTCTCTTTTTTTTCTTCTTCTTTTTCTTCCTTCTTTTCTTTCATTCTCTTCTTTTCCTTCTCTTTCCTCTCTTCTTCTCTTTTTCTCTCTTTTCTTCTTTCTCTTTTTTTTTTTTTTTTTTTTCTCTTTCTTTCTCTTCTCTTTTCTCTCTTCTCTCTTCTCTCTCTCTCTCTTTCTCTCTTGGGGATTTGTATCTGTCCTATTAGTCTTTCCTCTCTTCTTCTCCTCCTCCTCTCCTCTCTCTCTCTTCTTCTTCCTTCTCTTCTTCTTCTTCTTCTTCTTTTCTTGTTCTTCTTCTTCTTTCTTCTTCTTCTTCGTTCTTCCTCTTCTTTTTTGTTCTCTTTGTCTTGTTCTTCTTTCTTCTTCTTCTTCTTCTTCTTCTTCTTCTTCTCTTCTCTTCTTCTTCTTCTCTTCTTCTTCTTCTCTTTCTTCTTCTTCTTCTTCTTCTTCTTCTTCTTCTTTTTTTTTTCTTCTTCTTTTTTTTTTCTTCTTCTTCTTCTTCTTCTTCTTCTTTCTTCTTTCTTCTTCTTCTTCTTCTTCTTCTTCTTCTTCTTCTTCTTTCTTCTTCTCTTCTTCTTCTTCCTTCCTCTCGTCTCTTCTCTCGTCTTCCCTTTGACCATCAGACGTCCACTTTACCAGCAGTCGGAACGTAAACACCGTGGTTTAGAACAAGAAGTACATACTTATAATATCCACATGTGATATAGAATCATCTTAATACTTTGTTTTCTTAGCAGGCTTTTTAAATTGCATTGTTTAACCCCCCCCCCCCTCCCACCCCCCCTCCAAAAAAAATAAAAAAAAAAAATAATAGTAAAACACAACAAAATAACAGTTCAATAATTTGTTCCTTCAGCAATTCTGTAATAAACACTTACACTTAACTAATAGAAGATAACCAACGAACGACTTGGTTTTTGTATGAAACGTTTTATGCAGCATTCTATAATCATGCTCAAGATCATCAAACTTCTCGTGTGTGTTGGTGTGTGTGTGTTTGTGAGTGTGCGTGTTCGTTGCATGTGTGTGCATGCGTGCTTGGGCAAATGTGTCCATCTCTTGTTTGTCAATGTGTTGGAGTCAAACTTCTCGCAGAGTTGAATTAAATTTATGTCTTTTTAAAATCCGTATTATTTATATATAATTTGTATGATGGTCTAACTCTTTTGTACATGGCGTATCATTGCGTCTCAGCTACCGTTCACAATTCAACCAAAACCTATCTTGTATGCAGACGGCAGTCTATCTGGGTTTTTAAGTAATGTATTTATGTTTTAATTGTACTTTGTTGTTGGCGGAAGAAGGGTTTTGAGCTCGAAACGTTCTGTGTTTGGTATTTTGTTCTTTTTTTGAAGCTGTTATATCCATTTTTGTGAATTACTTTCTATTTCTGTGGGGGGTCACCCCTGGCCCCGTGACTTCTTAAACTGGAGATGACACACAGGCCTGTCTTCTTAGTTTGTTGTTAGTGGATTGTGTCGTTACACTGTTTTTCCCTTGTTGTGACCTCCGTCGTGTCTCGCTGATGGTATCAAAGGATTTCTTTGTTCTTGACCTCATACCTTTTTGTTCTTAATCGCTCCATCATTTATTTGTCCTATCTTATCCCCCCCCCCCCCCCCCCCCCCCCACACACACACACACCCCAAAATAATAAAGACAAATAAAATGTAATACCTGGAACACAAGTGAAAAAAAAATTGGAGAGCAGCCCGGTCATCGCGGATTTGAACCCACACATGTTTCACGTCAGTTAACGCCCATAGCTAATCGCTTAATCCATTCGGCCACAATAAGAAACGGTGACCATGTCCAATAACAACTAAACAGTTACTTATATGCAGCATGCTAACTACTAACAACAGTGCTCAATGTAAATATCTGAAAAAGTATGTATGAAACAGTGCAGACAAAGCAGGAAGGAAAATACAAGAGAAAAAAAACCCAAACCCATCCCGATATTGGGGAGGATGATTTTTTTTTCTTGTATTTTTCATACACAATACTTATCACTGTTCACTTTCTTTTGGTGATCGTAACCAGACTCTGGCATAAGTATTTATTATGTGTGTGAAGTGATGAGGGGGGGGGGGGGCAGAGGTAAGTTCTGTATAATATCACGATGGTTGGGAGCGCGCACCGGTATGAGATAAAAATATGCAAAGATGTGTATAATACAGTGTCAGACAAAACAGAACAGAAAGGAAAAAGTCTTCACGAAAAAATCAGCCTGCCTCGACTTGAAGTATATTTCTATTCGCTATGTCTGCAACGATGAACATACTCTCTCTCTCTCTCTCTCTCTCTCTCTCTCTCTCTCTCTCTCTTCTCTCTCTCTCTCTTCTCCTCTCTCTCTCTTCTCTCTCTTTTCTCTCTCTCTCTCTCTTTCTCTCTCTCACACACACACACAGAGAACCCCCCCCTCCCCCCCCCCCCAACCACACACACACACACACACACACACACACACACACACACACACACACACCTTTTCGCGGATTCATTCGGTACACACAAACTCGTATGTCAACTTGGTTCATAGGCAAATCCGTCACGCAATGAAACTTTGGAAAGACTCGTGAGAGTTACAAATTCGAATAATAAGAACATTTTGTATCGCAATGTGAATCGTCATTATCAACTTCGCAGAGTGTATTAACATTGAGTTGTCAGTGTCTTCGACGGACATGTTATCGAGTTGTAATTTGTGAGAAGTCTATAATCAGTCTGTTTATATCGTTCCGCTCCACTGATTTTGAAAAAAACCATGTTGTAAAATTTACCTGTTTCTTCTCGTCTGGCATGGGAATAATAAGAACGATAACTGTCCGTTTTCTGTCTATAATTAAAACATAATTGTGTAGTATTTCTTTTTGTCATTATGTCTGTTTTGTGTGTCGGGAAAGCTTGCTATGTATTTTGTCGTGATTCTCTGCCGTAACAACACGTCTTCGGTGAGTTTAAGATTGATGTATTTGTTTTGATGTTTGCAATCAGATATTCAAAATATTATTATTATTATTATTATTATTATTATTATTATTATTATTATTATTATTATTATTATTATTATTATTATTATTATTATTAATAATAATAATAATAATAATAATAATAATAATAATAATAATAATAATAATAATAATAATAATAAAACCATCGTCTCTTGAGACGGAAGGAAAGATGCCTACTACTACTACTAATAATAATAATTGTATTTATTCATTTATTTATTTATTTATTTAACTATCGTTTATTTAGATATTGAAATTATTTTATTTTGATAGTGTAATTCGTGTTGATGGTGATTGTGGGTGTGTTTGTTTTGTGCACTGACCGACTACCGTGGAATGGGTTGACAATGATCAGCCCCCCAGATTGAACATTATTAAACAAATGTAAAATTTGGATCATTTGATTGATTTCGTTAGAAAAAAAACACCGGACAGGTTATTGCAATGTGTAAACATATCATATAAAGATGATTTTGAAAACACTGGTCAACCCAACTGGCCTGAGTCACCCCATTCGTAGCCTTCGTTAACTTAAAGCGTGGCACTAAGACTTGTCTTTTGATGTCATTTATAGGTTAGTGCATCGTCAAATGAGTTGTAGTTAGTGGTACTCAAGGAAACAGTTGATCCCATCGGTGGAAGTATTGAATACAACAAACGATTTGTTTTCTTTTGACGTCATTTTTTTGGTCAGTGTCAGGTTACAGTTTACGAAGGCTACACGCCCCATTCCACGGTACTCTAGTCAGTTGTGGATGATGTGGTGGTGAGAGACCGTCCAGATGTCTACTACACACGGTGGCGGCGCGTGCCTTTGAGTATCTCTTTAAGAATGGCCGTGGTGTCGCGGTGGGCATTGAGCACCCTTATCTACCACTTGTTTATGATAATCGATCATGGAGCGTATAATGAATTGTGTGTCGTTATTGTTGTGAAGGGCTCCTTATCTGTAATAATGTACAGACCTCTTATATATGTATGTGTATGTGTGTGTGTGTGTGTGTGTGAGAGAGAGAGAGAGAGAGAGAGAGAGAGAGAGAGAGAGAGAGAGAGAGAGAGAGAGAGAGAGAAAGTGTGTGTATGTTCTAACATGAGAGTCGGCGATAGAAATAGAGAGAGAATGAGGGTGTTGTTCGTGTGTATGTGTTAAGAGTGTGTGTGAGAGAGAGAGAGAGAGAGAGAGAGAGAGAGAGAGAGAGAGAGGGGGGGGGAGAGGGAGAAGATGAAAAATAATGCAATAACTGAAAAATATCCCTTCTCTTGCTCTTCAATCCGTCTTCAAACTTCTCTACAACCCCCCCCCCCCCTTTCTCTCTCTCTCTCTCTCTCTCTCTCTCTCTCTCTCTCTCTCTCTCTCTCTCTCTCTCTCTCTCTCAGTCAGTTTGTGTGTGTGTGGGAGGGGGGGGGGGGTATGTGTTTGTGTGTGTGTGTGTGTGTGTTTTTTTTTTTCTTTTAGTTTTATAAGTTCTATATCATTTCCAATGACACATTCTGACCACTTGTAATGTCATCAATATTCATTTCGATTTCAAATGCACAACTGTTGATACACGCGATAATTTTTCACAAGCGTTTTTTTTCAATTTGTATAAAGTATCCCCCCCCCCCCCCCCCCCTTCTCCTCCCCCTTGTTAATCGACGCCGATGCCTCTGCTTTCCTGTTAAATTTTGAAATAGTCGTAATCTGATAGCTCTGGTATTTGAAAATTTTCACATACCCATTCGTTCAGTAAAAGAAAGATAATACTGATAAATGGATAAACACTCCGAGTTGGTTTAACATCTCTATGCAGTCCCATTTATTTTGACAAGCTTCACTTTATTAGCTTTTCGCACCAGAAGAATGTTAGTGTGTCAGAGATATTGTCTTTGAGAACCGGGA
>NC_088366.1:35749811-35754811 GCF_034508935.2 Berghia stephanieae
ACTACTACTACAACTCCCTACTACTACTACTACGCTACTTTAATTCTACTATATTCTACTACAAAACTACTACTACTACTACTACACTCCTACTCTATATTTATACTACTACTACTACTACTATACACTACTCTTCTACTAATTCTACTATACACTGCTGCTACAACTATATACTAACTCTATACTTACTACTACTATACTATACAAACTACTACTCTACACTACTACTTACTGATAATGATAAAAATACGCAATTCGATAATAATAATAATTAATAAAAATAATAATAATAATAATAATAATAATAATAAAAATAATAAAAATAAAATAATAAAAAATAATGATAATAATAATAAAATAAAATAAAATAATAATAATAATCATAATCATAATCATAAAAGAAGTAGTATAATAATAATAGGGATATACTACCTATACTCATTATTTAAAAATTCAGTATTTTTATTTATTTACTTAGATTTGGGAAGTAATTCAAAATTCGGAGAAGATCAGACACACAACCACTCTGAGAGAAAAGAGAGAGAGAGAGAGAGAGAGAGAGAGAGAGAGAGAGAGAGAGAGAGAGAGAAGAGAAGAGAAAAGAAAGTAAAAAAAAATTTTAATAAATAAAAAAAATAAATCACCACAGTATAAATTTTTCCCCAGTCGCTGTTTCTGTTTCTACTCGCTTGTGCCCGAAAAAAATTACTTTTTACGAACAACGGCTCCCCCCCCCCCCCCCCCCCCCCCCCCCCCCAAATACGCACACACACACAGACACACACACACACACACACCACACACACACACCATACTTAAAATTTGGGACTACATTTTTGTTAACATCGACTATTTAATTTCTTCTTGTTTCAAACTCTTTCCAAAAGGGACTCCATTTATTCCTATATAAAACATAGACTCGTAATTTTTACGGATCGTTCCAAATGTTAAAGAGATCAAAGTCATGAGAAGTCACATTATTTCACTTCATCTTTCCTTAATTCGTCTTTTTCTCAAATCACCCTTATAATTTATCATGTTGTTGTTTTTGCATTTTTATTTTTATCTTTAGAAAAAAAGAAGAAAAAAAAAAACAATAGAAGAAAAACTATTAAGCTATAAACTAATGTTTGTCATTTTTCAGTAAATATCAGAAATGATTTATGGATAGGGCCCAAAGGCTTTTTACAATCTTATATTTTTCTTTAAAAAAAAACAAAAAGCCCCTCATTTTGTAAATCTCCAGCGAGTATTGATAATGTCAAAGGATCTGTCGCACATCTGTGTTAAAACTAATGAACCGTGTGCAGTTTGTTTTTTTTCTCGATTCACCTCTAATATCGAATAAATAATATATTCAGGAACGTTTCACATAGCTGCCTATGTTGCCTACATCTTTACTCATGTGAATCTAATACACACATCTGATGAGTTCTTTTAAAAACCAAAAGAAGCATCCGAAATATATGATAAGGGAAATTTCTTTGGGATTCTTTGTGTTTGTTGTGGATTGATAACCGCCGACACGTTTCTTCATCCAATTGAAACTTTTCACTGACATTGATGGGTCATAAAGATATAAAAAAATAATCGCAAGTCCTCACGGGTTAAAACACAATTATAATCAAGGGCATGATTTGATTTGCTTTCTAATTTTGATTTTTTTTCACATTTTGTTTTGAATTTATCCTTTATGTGATTTTTGTTTGTTTTTTTACACTTTCACACGCCTTGTTAAATTAGAATGAGGAACTCGGGCACTCCCTTTTGGGAGACGTAAACTCGTCCCTTTTCAGTGGATTGTCACTGATTCTGTCCCTTAGTTGTGTCCATCACAGCGAATACAATAATTATGATGGCAAAACGCATGGGAACAATGATTTTAAAAGCTTGGTTATTTATGCGAGTCAACAAAACTCACAATCGTCCAACTCATAAACACAATAAGCTGCAGCACTGCAAATAGTAAAACGTCGATATACAATATATATATAAAATAATGGTATGATAACGATAATGCACAAAAGTAAATGCCAAATGTGACAAAATAATGCGAAGTTCTGACTTAGAATTTCTGAGACGAAAAAATTCGCGCAAATTTATTTTGGCCCGACGTGACTCGGGAATTTTGGCCGTGGGATAATTTGACTTTCCCCTATCAAAGACTTTATTTTAAATTCAAAATTATTTTAAACGATCATATGAAAGAGATTTGGGAATAAATTAATGATGCAAAGGCGCGTGTAATAGACGGTGTGGGGGAATTCCGCATATGGGGGCTTCATGGAGAGTGGGGTATTTGGGCTTAATAATGAATTTTAGGACAAAATAAGCTGGGTTTCATCGCTTTTTCAACGCCCATGCTGTAAGGTGATGTAGTTGTTAATTGGGCATAGAATGAAGTACTTGTGTTATTTTTTGGAATTTTGTTAAAATCAGCATATTTCCTTTGGAGAAGAATTTTTAATTTGCATTTCCCTATTGTTACTAAATCGCCCGATACAATCAATCAATCAATCTATTATCGATCATATCAACTATCTATCTATCATTATATATCAAACTTTATCTGTTATTATCTATCAATCTGTCTATCTTCTATCTTCTATCACTATTATCTATCTATCTATGTTCTATCTGTCTATTATCTATCTATTTCATCTATCTACTATCTATCTATCTAACTAATATCTGCCTATTTTCTATATATCTATCTATTATATACTATCTACTATCTATCTATTATCTATCTAATTATCTATCTATCAATCTTCTATCTATCTATCTACTACTATCTATCTATCATCTAAACTATCTATCTATCTATCTACTATCTATCTATCTATCATCTATTTTATCTATTACTATCCCTATATAAACTTATATCTATCTATCTATCTATCTATCTATCTATCTATCTATATCTATCTATCTGTCTATCTGTCTGTCTATTTGTCTGTCTATCTGCCTGTCTATCTTCTCTCTCTCTCTCTCTCTTCTCTCTCTCTCTATATATATATATATATATATATATATATATAAAATATATTAATTTTATATATATAATATATATATTGATTGTGTTTGATACAAATAGTACGAAAAGTGCTCGACATGCAGTAATGGAGCGAATTATTATTATTTAAAATATTTACACAATGTTTGAGACAGTCTACATTAATGTTTCAGGCTTAATTTGCATCGTCAGGACTGAGTTGTTTGTTGACTGTTGTTGACGATGGCAAATTAAGCCTGAAACATTAATGTAGACTGTCTCAAAACATTGTGGTAAATATTTTAAATAATAATAATAATAATAATAATAATATATAATATATATATATATATATAATTATATATAATATATATATATATATTATATATATATATTATATATATATATATATATATATATATATAATGAGTAAAATCAACTAACATTTCGTCCAACAATACGGTCATTTCAACATCGAGGCGTCTCTTCAATTGTCGGTTATGTTAGATCCGTTGTTCATTTAGAATTCCGTTGTTGTGTGATGTGTGAAGGCGCGTAAAGGAGTAAAATTTAGTTATCTATTTAATTATTTTGGTAATTTCCTTTGGTTAATTCTTTATTTTACCTGTATTGATTGGAATTTCTATGCAATTTCCTAAAATAAACCTTTGAATTGTAATGTCTGTATGCAATGGCTCACGAGAATTTCAAATATTACCTTTGAGCTCTTTTCATTTACAAATATTTCATGAGATTGAAATGAAAATAAAGGAAAATACAGCAGTAGAAGGTTGTGACAGACAGATGAGGAAATAGATCCAAAATAGATAGGAAGACAAATATGTAGATAAAGAGAGGTCTAGGGATATATTTATATTTCATTGGTTCGGGGAAAATAACATTTGATGTAGCTCCAATGGATTAAGAGTATCGATTGATATTCAACAACAATGACACCATATAGACATTATCAGTGAAAAACCCTCAACTGTTTAATCTTCAAACCCAAGAGACCGACACGATATACGTCTTGTCAATAGCAGTCCTCTCGAATTCTATCAGATATTATTTCTATCTAGTTCCTGTTTCATAAATAGTGGCGACTGCCATGTTTTTGTCTTTGTTTCTTCTTGGTTTGTTTTTTGTTTGTTTGGGAGGCTTTGTTGTATTTTCTTTTTGTTTGTTTGCTTTTTTTTTTTTTTTTGTTTGTTTGTTTGTTTGTTTTTTGTTTTTTCAAATTCTGCTTTTTTTTCAGAACTACGATTAAATCTTTGGCAGCAGCCTTTAGGGTTCACACTATTATGTTATGACGATCGACCCAATCAGCAAAGTCCGGTCCGCATTCGTGCACCGTCGCAAACCCGCCTGGTATCATCGTCACAACACACCTTCGACTAGATGCTCTGCCGTCTCGGGTTCTTGCCCACAGCGTGAACATATTGGACAGGAGTTAGACCCCAGATTAAGCACGCCCGCCGTTCCAGTCCAACGATGGTTCACATCCGTACTTCCCCCCCCCCCCCCCCCCCCCCCCCCCCCCCCCCCCCCCCCCCCCCCCCCCCCCCACCCCCCCCCCCCCCCCCCCCCCCCCCCCCCCCCCCCCCCCCCCCCCCCCCCCCCCCCCCCCCCGTGTCACTACTTCCCCCCCCCCCCCCCCCCCCCCCCCCCCCCACCCCCCGCCCCCCCCCCCCCCCCCCACCCCCCCAAACACATCCGCACCCCCCCCCCCCCCCCCCCCCCCCCCCCCCCCCCCCCCCCTTCTTTGCTCTGCTACCTTTGCTAGAGGAGGATGCCAACCTTTGTGTGTTTTGATATGAACCATGAAATCTAAACTTCAGAAATTGGTGAGATTCAAACCCGTGATATTTCGTCTTATAAGCTCGGCCAATGCACAATCAACCTGCTTTCAGTTCTTGAACTGAGAGTGAAATAGAACAGAAATTTATAGGTTTGGGGAAACGTGTACTTACCGTGTACGTAGTTTTGGGGTCTAAAATGACCCAGC
>NC_088366.1:35759811-35764811 GCF_034508935.2 Berghia stephanieae
ACAGTTACTTATATGCAGCATGCTAACTACTAACAACAGTGCTCAATGTAAATATCTGAAAAAGTATGTATGAAACAGTGCAGACAAAGCAGGAAGGAAAATACAAGAGAAAAAACCCAACCCTATCCCGATTTTGGGGAGGATGATTTTTTTTTTCTTGTATTTTTCATACACAATACTTATCACTGTTCACTTTCTTTTGGTGATCGTAACCAGACTCTGGCATAAGTATTTATTATGTGTGTGAAGTGATGAGGGTGGGGGGGGGGGGGGGGGGGCGGGAGCAGAGGTAAGTTCTGTATAATATCACGATGGTTGGTAGCGCGCACCGGTATGAGATAAAAAATATGCAAAGATGTGTATAATACAGTGTCAGACAAAACAGAGAACAGAAAGGAAAAAGTCTTCACGAAAAAATCAGCCTGCCTCGACTTGAAGTATATTTCTATTCGCTATGTCTGCCACGATGAACATACTCTCTCTCTCTCTCTCTCTCTCTCTCTCTCTCTCTCTCTCTCTCTCTCTCTCTCTCTCTCTCTCTCTCTCTCTCTCTCTCTCTCTCTTTCTGAGTCTCTCTCTCTCCCACACACACACACAAACACACACAGAGAACCCCCCCCCTCCCCTCCCCCCCCCCCCCCCACAACCACACACACACACACACACACACACACACACACACACACACACACACCTTTTCGCGGATTCATTCGGTACACACAAACTCGTATGTCTACTCGGTTCATAGGCAAATCCGTCACGCAATGAAACTTTGGAAAGACTCGTGAGAGTTACAAATTCGAATAATAAGAACATTTTGTATCGCAATGTGAATCGTCATTATCAACTTCGCAGTGTATTAACATTGAGTTGTCAGTGTCTTCGACGGACATGTTATCGAGTTGTAATTTGTGAGAAGTCTATAATCAGTCTGTTTATATCGTTCCGCTCCACTGATTTTGAAAAAAACCATGTGTTGTAAAATTTACTTGTTTCTTCTCGTCTGGCATGGGAATAATAAGAACGATAACTGTCCGTTTTCTGTCTATAATTAAAACATAATTGTGTAGTATTTCTTTTTGTCATTATGTCTGTTTTGTGTGTCGGGAAAGCTTGCTATGTATTTTGTCGTGATTCTCTGCCGTAACAACACGTCTTCGGTGAGTTTAAGATTGATGTATTTGTTTTGATGTTTGCAATCAGATATTCAAAATATATTATTATTATTATTATTATTATTATTATTATTATTATTATTATTATTATTATTATTATTATTATAATAATAATAATAATAATAATAATAATAATAATAATAATAAAAATAATAATAATAATAATAAAACCATCGTCTCTTGAGACTACTACTACTACTAATAATTGTATTTATTCATTTATTTATTTATTTATTTAACTATCGTTTATTTAGATATTGAAATTATTTTATTTTGATAGTGTAATTCGTGTTGATAGTGATTGTGGGTGTGTTTGTTTTGTGCACTGACCAACTACCGTGGAATGGGTTGACAATGATCAGTCCCCCAGATTGAACATTATTAAACAAATTAAATGTAAAATTTGGATCATTTGATTGATTTCGTTAGAAAAAAAACACCGGACAGGTTATTGCAATGTGTAAACATATCATATAAAGATGATTTTGAAAACACTGGTCAACCCAACTGGCCTGAGTCACCCCATTCGTAGCCTTCGTTAACTTAAAGCGTGGCACTAAGACTTGTCTTTTGACGTCATTTACAGGTTAGTGCACCGCATAGAGAACACAGGACCTAGTGTGGTGCACCGTCAAATGAGTTGTAGTTAGTGGTACTCAAGGAAACAGTTGATCCCATTGGTGGAAGTAGTGAATACAACAAACGATTTGTTTTCTTTTGGGGTCAAAGACTTGTCTTTTGACGTCATTTTTTTTGGTCAGTGTCAGGTTATAGTTTACGAAGGCTACAAGCCCCATTCCACGGTACTCTAGTCAGTTGTGGATGATGTGGTGGTGAGAGACCGTCCAGATGTCTACTACACGGTGGCGGCGCGTGCCTTTGAGTATCTCTTTAAGAATGGCCGTGGTGTCGCGGTGGGCATTGAGCACCCTTATCTACCACTTGTTTATGATAATCGATCATGGAGCGTATAATGAATTGTGTGCCGTTATTGTTGTGAAGGGCTCCTTATCTGTAATAATGTACAGACCTCTTATATATGTATGTGTGTGTGTGTATGTGTGTGTGTGGTGTGTGAGAGAGAGAGAGGAGAAAGTGTGTGTATGTTCTAACATGAGAGTCGGCGATAGAAATAGAGAGAGAATGAGGGTGTTGTTCGTGTGTATGTGTTAAGAGTGAGAGAGAGAGAGAGAGAGAGAGAGAGAGAGAAGAGAGAGAGAGAGAGGGGGGGGGGGAGGGAGAAGATGAAAAATAATGCAATAACTTAAAAATATCCCTTCTCTTGCTCTTCAATCCGTCTTCAAACTTCTCTACAACCCCCCCCCCTTCCCTCTCCCTCTCTCTCTCTCTCTCTCTCTCTCTCTCTCTCTCCCTCTCCCTCTTCTCTCTCTCTCTCTCTCTCTCTCTCTCTCTCTCTCTGTCAGTGTGTGTGTGTGTGGGAGGGGGGGGGGTATGTGTTGTGTGTGTGTGTGTGTGTGTGTGTGTGTGTTGTGTTTTTCTTTTAGTTTTATAAGTTCTATATCATTTCCAATGACACATTCTGACCACTTGTAATGTCATCAATATTCATTTCGATTTCAAATGCACAACTGTTGATACACGCGATAATTTTTCACAAGCGTTTTCTTTCAATTTGTATAAAGTATCCCCCCCCCCCCCTCTCCCTCCCCCTTGTTAATCGACGCCGATGCCTCTGCTTTCCTGTTAAATTTTGAAATAGTCGTAATCTGATAGCTCTGGTATTTGAAAATTTTCACATACCCATTCGTTCAGTAAAAGAAAGATATACTGATAAATGGATAAACACTCCGAGTTGGTTTAACATCTCTATGCAGTCCCATTTATTTTGACAAGCTTCACTTTATTAGCTTTTCGCACCAGAAGAATGTTAGTGTGTCAGAGATATTGTCTTTGAGAACCGGGCATGTGTGCATTTTTCAAATGGTGGGAAAATATCCAACAGAAAGCAGAAGTGACTATTAAAGTTAGTAGTTTAGAGATAAGGATTTTATCACTCGTCCTAGTGTCTACTGATTGTCTAGAGTTGTCAGATAAATTTTGTAAATAATGTGGAATAATTTTTTAAAGATCATAATGCTTATGTTGTAAGAACTAATCGCTCCATTCTAGTCCTCGACGTCCTCCTCTATTCCTCTCCCCCCTCCTCCATCTCCATCTCCATCTAGTTTGTAATCTCTTTTTCCTCATCGTCCTCCATCCTCCTTGCTTCTCTCCTCCTTCTTTTTTCCTTCTCCTATTTCTTGTTCTTGTTCTTCTTGTTCTTCTTGTAATTCTTCTTCTTCTTCATCATCATCATCATCATCATCATCATCATCATCATCATCATCATCATCATCATCATCATCATCATCATCATCATCATCATCGTCATCGTCATCATCATCTTCTTCTTTCTTCTTCTTCTTCTTCTTCTACTACTCTACTCTCTACTTACTCTACTTCTACTACTACTACTACTACTACTACTACTTACTACTACTACTACTACTACTACTACTACTACTACTACTACTACTACTACTACTACTACTACTACTACTACTACTACTACTACTACTACTCACTCTCTACTACTACTACTACTACTACTACTACTACTACTACTACTACTACTACTACTACTACTACTACTACTACTACTACTACCCCCACTTCTACTTTATACACATAATATAATCAACTTTCCCGAGCGAGGCAGAGTAATGCTGCCGATGTGTTTATTAATGTTAAATAAACTTCTTCATACTTGTAATGCATATTTCTAACTCCCAAATTCCCTCGGTACGCCACTGAATCCAAAACGTCCTGGTTATCGTTGTTATCATCATCGTTATCTATCTCGTCCACCATCTGTGTCCTCCCCACCACGGGTTTTATATCGAAATACAAATCCAAGATGACGTTATTCTTGGGCTCGCCTTTCACCCTTAATGTTTGCTTTGTGTTACACAATGTAAGTGCCCCGTCATCTCATAATTCATACATACAATTAAACATTCCATTCAATCCATGGAAAGAGGAGGAGAGGAGGATGCCATATTTATCTTCATCTCGACTACTATCTCTGGGTGTTTTTTTTTCTTCTATTTTTATTATAAATTCTCTCGCTCTCTCTCTCTCTCTCTCTCTCTCTCTCTCTCTCTCTCTCTCTCTCTCTCTATCTCTTTTATATATCTATCTACTATCTATCTATCATCGATCTATCTATCTATCTATCTCTTTCTATGTATCTATATATCACTCTCTTTATGTTACTCATAAACACACACACACACACACTCTCTCTCTCTCTCTTTCTCTCTCTCTCTCTCACTCTCACTCTCACACTCTCTCTCCTATCCTTCTATCTATCAATCTATCTATCTATCACACACACACACACACAAACACACAAACACACACACATTCACACACATTATAGCTCTCTATCTCTCCCTCTCCCTCTCTTCTTCTTCTTCTTCTTCTTCTTCTTCTTCTTCTTCTTCTTCTTCTTCTTCTTCTTCTTCTTCTTCTTCTTCTTCTTCTTCTTCTTCTTCTTCTCTCTGTCTTCTATCCGTCTGTCTGCACCCCTCTCCTCAATTCCTTTTACACACATCGAGGTCATTTAATTTTAAAAACAGAAAAAGAAAAGCTCAAAGGTTTGTTTGTGGGAACACGTACTGTTGTTTGTATTCGTCTATTTGGATAAAGAAGAATACAAGAAAACTACTTCCATTTATCTATATTTACACTTATATAGTCTACTTTAGCGGCGTTTGTAATGCGTATAAAGCAAATAATAAATGTTGTGTTTACTTATTAACC
>NC_088366.1:35769811-35786892 GCF_034508935.2 Berghia stephanieae
GACGTGCTGAACTGAAGTAGAGACGAAAGATTCTCTCTCTCTCTCTCTCTCTCTCTCTCTCTCTCTCTCTCTCTCTCTCTCTCTCTCTCTCGCTCTCGCTCTCTCTCTCTCTCTCTCTCGCTCTCTCTCTCTCTCTCTCTCTCTCTCTCTCTCTCTCTGTGTGTGTGTGTGTGTGTGTTTATGTGTGTGTGTATGTCAAGCTGAGGATGTCATAACAATGAAGTCCCATGTTCACACAGCTACCCTTGTATCTGCCGTCAGTATGAGAAAAAAAGTATATGTTTCATGGACCACTGTTGAACATAATATTAGGTATGTGTACCCTTCAAGTTGATCCCCGATCTCAGACACCCCACCCCCATCCATGTTGGTCCTCAACTACCCCTCGTGTTTTTATCTTAATCCCAAAAACCTTATTACACCCAAACCCCCACCCTCTAAGCATTATGAGGTCAACGTTCCAGTCCCGAGTATCAGGTTTCTATGGGTTTTAAACCGTCTTGGTGTTGTCACACTGCTCCCATGTTGTGATAGCTATTTAGTAGTAACGGTAGGACATGGGCTAGGGTAGACGACCATTCTGTGTACTTGTGTGAATAGTAGCCTGAATTATGCATTCCTTTTTTGAAGATGCTTCTGTATCTAGAATTTTCCATTATCGTTTCAGTGTTGAGGCAATCACACGGAGATTATGAGAAAGAGTCACCGTGTAAATAATGAACATGAACAGACCATAGACGAGTGGAGCGCCAGAAATAAATAGAATACAATCATATCAACCCTTTTTATTTACCTGTCAACGAGAAAGGAACTGTCAGAGGTTAACTGCTCGAATCCTATTCCGTTATTTTCTTACACTAATCTCATTTGTCTTGTCTTATCTTTTCTTAGGTGCCTGCGCATTCTTTTGACTCTTGACCGGTTCAAACTTTAATATCATCACCTTTTTTAGTTCTTTAATTGTTGTCACCGACTTTATGCTTGTGGAATTGAGCATGTTGATTAAATCCTTGCCAGTTTCTCGATCGCGACATTTCCACGATCACCAAGCCTAGACTGGACGTCGAGAATTAGATTTCGTTGCCTTACAACAGACGCTTCTACTTTTTCCAGCCCTTTCAAAAACAAATAAAACCTCATTCGTCGTGGTTATTTAGGATTTGTTTTATCCACACGTCTAAATTTGACTGAGATGTGTTTCTAAAAATAGAGAATACAGTTTGCACGGAGTTGACCTTGTGCGTTTTAGTTTTTAGGATGTAAGTGCATCAGTCACCGAGATGTGTCACACACAGCTGGGTTGACATCGAGTAATGACATCATTGCCTTTGCATTTTGTCTACATGTCCTTTAATCCAAACATGCAGGATTTTTTTCGTTTGTTTTGTTTTGCTTTTTTTCGGGTTTTTATTTTTGTTTTCATTGTGTTAGTTATCTGTTGATTGTCTATAATCAACAATTCGAGAAGTAAAACACAATCTCAACTAAACTTCTTAAGTGTTAAGAATGGAAAATAGAAAGCGACTTGTTCAAATTTGCAGATTTTATAACCGAACGCAACGATTGACTTGATTTAACATTGTTGAAATGGACAATATGTTGCGTTGGTTTGTTGACAAAGGAGAAACCCGAAACCTTCACATTATCTGTCTTTATTAATCAAATTAAAGTCTTTTTTCCATTTGATTATTGTCCTTTACTTTGTTAATTTGAAAGTATTTCCTTAACAAAACTGAGTCCATAACCATTTTTGGGTAATGAGACGTACCGATTATAACTACCTGCCCTGTTTTTAATTCAGGTAAAACAACAACAAACAAACAAAAAAAGAACAAAACAAAAAAACAAAAAAACATCAACACATCAACCAACAAAATAAACGAAACCCTGCGACATCTATAGCAACAAGAAATGAAGTGAGTAGGAAAGTGCCAGAAGACAACAGAGAATAAAAACTCCGCAGCGGCGATGGGGGCTCGAACCCGCGACCTTACTGGTACGACAACTCCGCCTGGCCATGTGTGTGTGACTCTACCGTATGACCTATCCACGACCCCCAAAAAAGTCGCTTCATCTATAGAACCCCCTCCCCGCCCCAGAAAAGATTTGATTCAAGAGCAAAGTTTGATCCGTGTCTTTCAGTTAAAATACAAAAAAGTATATATTTATCCATGAAATATGGGCTGAATTAATATTTGAGGAGCAGAAAAACACAGCTTCCACTTCCACACTCTCTTACGCATATTATACATACAAATACAGAGGATAAAACAAAACTAAAAAGACTGATAATAATAACAATAATAAAATAAAAAACAATAACAACATCAAAGAAGAAAATCTACACAGCCACCATTTTTAAGGGGGGGGGGGGGGGGGTGGAGGCGAGTGCTTCGTGTCATCAGCATTTGCCGGTTTGATATAAATATAAGTAGAACTGGTTAGTGCAGGGGATAGCGATTTGTATTAATATCTTGGGACAAGTGATGCGTGGACGTGTTTATGTTTTGTTTTGTTGGCACACAGAGGTGTGTCTTAATTGCCATAGGGGGGGAGGAGGGGAGTGGGACTACAGGGGTGACAGGTTACAGGTAATAATTAATGGCGTGAATGGCGGAACATTGTACCGTTGTAGACCTGAGTATGTGTGTATGCTTGAGTGTGTGTTTGTGTGTGTGTGTGTTTTGTGTGCGTATGTGTGCATGTGAATGTGCGTGTGTTTGTGTGTGTGTATATATATGTGTGTGTTTCTGTTCATTCCACTATTCACACACACACAAAAAAACACACACAAAAAAACCCACAAGGAATGTCGTTTTCACCAAATAGAGGATACATTTTATTGATCAAATGGAAAGCTCTTTGCTTGTTTGGAGTTTCATGTTTAATTCTTGTTGACAAGTTGGGGTCATCTAATCTCTGAAAAAATACAAGTTTTAAATTTTGGCCAGGATAACTTGTCCTTTAAATATCGATCGATTAAAATGGCGATCATCTTATCAAAACCTCTGGAACCTGGGACTCTATTTATTTTTGGAAGGATTGTTGAGTGGATGGATGGATAGTTATAGAAAAAGATGGATGGATGGGTGGGTGGAAGGTTATTGAGAAAGATTGGATGGATACTATAGATAGTTCGAAGATGACGTCACTCAGGTCTTTGTTATTGTTTTTTGCCATCCGCGTTTATGAGTAATGCTCACTGAACTGTATTAACCCGACTATAAACGTTCATGGATACACACAGTTTTACTTCCGGATGGCAATGTTATGAGCTTTTTAGCCAAGCGCATACTTTCTATAGAGAAGGATGGATGGGTGGATAGATAGTTATAGGGAATGAGATTAGCGGAAGAGTAGCGTCCCTTGATTGGACGTCACCCATAGTCTGTGACGTCACCGGCGGAAAAGTTATTAGAGAGAGAACGTCATGTTGGTTGTGCGCATACGTCTCTCGTCCTCGCTTCCGGTGAAAGCGGCTTGAGACACTTCAAAACCAAATTGACGTTCTCTCTGTAAGGTGACGTCCAATCAAGGGACGCTACTCTTCCGCTAATCTCATTCCCTATAGATAGTTCGAAGATGACGTCACTCAGGTCTTTGTTATCCGCGTTTATGAGTAATGCTCACTGAACTCTATTAACCTGACTGTAAACGTCCATGGATACACACAGTTTTGTGTGTTGGTCCGTTATACTTCCGGATGGCAATGTTATGAGCTTCTTAGCCAAGCGCATACTATCTATAGAGGGATTGATAGATAGATATACGCCTGAGTTATAGAGAACGATGGAGGGATGGATGGATGAATAGATGGACGATTAATCAATGGAAAAGAACGATGGGTTTGAATGTGCTTATGTGTGTGTGGGTTTGTATTTGCGAATGTGTGTGTTTATCTGTTTGTTTGATTGGTTGAGTTGTCGAGCACACAGATCATTAGGTGATAAATATTTATGTTAATGGAATAAATAATAAATACAATGACTTATTTTACTAACCACACGTGTCGTGTGTTATTGTAGGCATGCATACATTACTGAATGACTGCACCAAAAACCATGCCGTAATGATATGTACGTAGATTAATGTTATCATAATATGACAGACGAAGTCAGGATAGAGACAAATAGTCCTCCTATTTGCTGGGTTTGAGAGGAAAAACGTCGCGAAGTCCCAGGTTTGAGAGTTTTTGCCAAAATGAGCGTCATTTAAATCGATCGGTATTGTGCGGCTATGTGGTCTAGTGGTATGACACTCGCTTTCGGATCGGAAGGTCCTGGGTTCGAGCCTCGCTTGACGCATAGTTGAGTCCTTGGAAAAGACTCTTTACTCACATTCTCTCACCGTACTCAGGTGTAAAATGAGTACCTGGCCGTTAACAGCGTTGTCTTTGTCCGAAAAATTGTAATATCGCCTAACAGGCGTCATGTCTCGTCCTACATGTTAATGTTGCTGTTGACCAGGGACCCCTTGTAAAGCTCTTTGAGCACGTTAAGTGGATATTGCGCTACATAAAAGCTCAATTATTTTTTTTATTTGAAGGACGAGTTTTCTAGACAAAATTGTTTTAATACGTTTTTTTTCCGGATTATGACAGTTACTGATATTATGCAATTGTTAGTGTGTCATGAAAGGGACCTCTAACAGGCGAGTTGTACTGTAAGAAATGGAAATTTGGATCCGTTCGGTATGCTGAAGGAATAATGCATTGGTAGTTGATCAATTATAGGGAAACCGTAGAGATGCGATAATTGAGACTATCTATATATTTATTGACGTTCAACCTTTGAAGTTTTTATGTAACTTATTCATTATTAGTTCTCCTGGTGGCTGGTTACACTCTTCCAAGGAGATCTGGACCGGGAGAGAGGACTGTGTGACGACACAGCTGTTGCTTCCCATTAGAATACTTTGAGAGTTGTCGACCCTTTTTAGTATGTTAGTCTTTTTGAACTTACTTTCCAGTTTGGTCATTGACTCGAGCTCATGAAGTCTAGATTTGTAGACATGCACTAAAGTTGTGCGGCTATGTTGTCTTGTGGTATGACACTCGATTTCGGATCGGAAGATCCTGGGTTCGAGCCTCGCTCGGCGCATAGTTGAGTCCTTGGAAAAGACTCTTTACTTACATTCTCCCACCATACTCAGGTGTAAAATGAGGACCTGGCCTTTAAGAGCGTTGTCTTTGTCGGGAAAAAATGCATTATCGCCTAACAGGCGTCATGTCTCGTTCTACATATTGCTATTAGTCAGGGACCCTTTGTAAAGCGCTATGAGCATCTTTAGTGGAAATTGCGCTATATAAAAGCTCACGTTTAAAGTCAAATACTATGCTCTGAACTCTTATTCTCTAAAACAATACTCCTTTAGCTGTAATGTTATGCCACGCGTCCATTACAACAACAACAAAAAATGAACAAAACATGGGGGGGGGGGGGGGGGGGTGTAATTAGGAAATAACAGGCGATAAAGAAAAAGACATGAATATTAATCCCAGAGGGTTCTTGAGTAGCCTACTTTGTATCATGCACCAGAAGCTCTAAAGGCCCTCCCTTGAGTGGCCTAAGTAACTAACTGTTTATGTTTTGTTAATGGCCCGACACGACATAAAACATTCAGTCAAGCAGAACTAAGGTCATGGTCATTCGTGCACATGGGCAGACTTTTCTAACTTTTCTTTCTTCTCTTCTTTTTATTTAAATATTTTTTCTTGATATACGATTACATATTAAAACATTTTTTAAAAATTGGGAGGGGGGAGGGGGCGAGGTAGGAGGGGGCGAGGTAGATGAACCAAATTCCCCCTTCATCTTTTTCCTTTTCTTATCGTTTCATAATGTTTTTGGTGTAATTCTATTTTCAACGTAAGATTCTGGGTGTATCTGGGAAGGAAGGGGGTGGAACGTGTGTGTGTTTGTGGGGGGGGGGGGGGGGGGGGGGGGAAGAGAGGAGGCTCTACATTTTCTTGTAGGTCAGGGAAGTGAATTTCTCTTAAGTTCTCCTAAAACCGCTTGTCCCTTTTTACAGAGCTTAGGGTCATTTCTTAATTGTGACGACTTGATTTTGTCCAATCACTGGCTGGATTTTTGGGGATTTTTTGTTTGTTTGTGTTTTGTTTTGGTTGTTTTTTGGGTTTGTTTTTTTTTTTTTTTTGTGTGTGTATTTTTTAAATTTTCTATTCTTTTCTTTTCCCCTCAATGGAGTAGTCCATCGGATTTTTTAGTTTGCCTTATATGTAGTTTCCCCTGTTCAATCATCTCTTTGTATGAGTATGTCATGTAAGGGGTTCAGTTACATGTTGAGTAACCTCGCAGCCAAAACACCATTCGAATGTGTAACGCTTATAGTATAGTCCATGTGAGAGAATACTTGACTGGAGGGCAGGCTGATTTTTGGGGATTTTTCCCCTTTATTTTTCTTTCTTGCTTTGTCTTGCATGCACTGTTTCATACACACTTTTTCAGACCTTTATCTCAATTACATAGATCTAGCTGTTACTGATCTCTTGGTAAAAATGGTTGGTTTTAATTGTATAGTTCGATAAATACAGCGGGGAATTTGTATTTGAGTGATTTCTAGACTCATCATTAAAAGATTGTCTGTTTTCTGTTGTTTACCATCTTTCTTTTCTTAGAAAAGCCAAATCACGTGTGAGTCACGTGCACCATCAAATGTCTTAGACAAAAACCAAACCTAGAGCATTGTCAATAGCATAGTTCTCTAAACAAAGCAAATTATCGGCGCCTTATCGATGGATCGATCGCAGTGATTGATTGTTTAATTGATTGATTGATTGATTGATGATTGAGTGTTTGATTGATTGTTTGTTTTATTGTGTGTCTGTTTGATTGTTTGCTTACTTGATTGATTGATTGATTAATTGATTATTTGATTGATCAATTACTTGATTCCATAAGAAGTGTAATTGGTTTGGGAGTTTTGACAAGATGAGGGTAATTTTAATTGATCGATTTGAATGACGAGTTTCTGGCCAAAAACAACAAAAAAACGTGGTTTTCTCAACACGGCGTTATTGTTGATTTGTAAATAAATCCACGATATCAATAATTGCAAATCAAATAGTGGAATGACATCTCATAAACTCGACCGTTTGACGTCGGCGTTTGTCACTTCCTGACTCATGAATGTCTCCACTGTATTCTTTTATGGGTCTCTCTCTCTCTCTCTCTCTCTCTCTCTCTCTCTCTCTCTCTCTGTGTGTGTGTGTGTGTGTGTGTGTGTGTGTCTTCCCAATTGAAATGGTTAAAAGTACAACATCATATATTGTTCAGGTTACATAATCCCTCACACACGTACAAATTCTCATACACAAAAAACCCACACACAAGCAAACGCTTCATTCAATCTCTCCACTCTCACCCGCTCTCTCTCTCTCTCTCTCTCTCTCTCTCTCTCTCTCTCTCTCTCTCTCTCTCTCTCACTCTCTCTCTCTCTCTCTCTCTCTCTCTGGCACACACTCACATACACACACGCGCGCACGTGGTCATACGGCGTTTAAATACCTAATTATCTACCCAAAAAAAAAACCCCAAATAACTATCGGTATTCATTTCCCGCCCGGTTAATTTCGAACACATTCACTATGCATTCATTCACACATCTATTAACACGCGTAATACCCTCGCACGCGTACACACATACACACTTTTCACACAAGCACGCATACATAAGGATATTTATTTGAAAATTCAAACATTAGAACTTAATTTGATTAAACCTGTTGCACGCAGTGCTTATAATTTGTTATTAGCATCTTTCTAAAACGACATTGATTGACAGAGGGAGGGAGGGGTGTTAGGTATGGCAGCTTAAGATACAACTCACAGCCTGTCCTTTTACTACACGTGGCACTCACTCACTCACTGATTTATTGTCCCACTTTACTTTATTTGCTATTTACTTTGTTGAGTTTGTTTTTTCCTCCATGCCACAGGTGTGACGACAAGGTGGAGATAATGATCCTGTCAAATCGGTTTTCACCTCACGGCTGCAAGTAACGGAGGCAGCAGATTGCACAGAGCTCCCTGCCCACCAACCCCAACACCATCATCGTCACCATTGTCGTCGTCGTCGTCGTTATCACCAACAAGACAACAGCAGGCGTAGCCCCATCACCAACATCATCAACATCAGCAGCACTACAAGCAGTTGTATCGATACAGCGGTAGAAAACACATGGTCAAATCACGGAGAAATATTTCAGATATTCAACGACACAGTTATCCAAATCATCGGCATCATTATTAAATTCCAATCTGTATTCATACTACCAAGTCTTTCATCCATTCAACAGTACAACAACCACCGACACTCATCAATCGCCTGTTAGGATTTTATTCCTCAATCAGAATAAATCCATTTATTTTGGTGAAAGGAGTAATTGGATCTAGTGCTTTAGTGTTCATTGATCGACTTTTAACACGCAAAGATAAAATTCCAACGTTTTATAACATTCGTGATATTTCATTTTATTCACTATTTTGCTATGGAATAATTACGTTAGTTATTCTTGAAACATTTTGTGATTTTATGACTATATTTAAATTGAATATTTTCGCTTCATTGTTGAAACAATACGTTTGTATTATTTTCTCAAATTTTATACATCAGCTAGAGATTAAAACATAAAGAAGTTTTGGGACTTGATCGTTATTCAGTGTAAAAGCACAACGATATTAACCTTTAGTCTTTGACCTTTCGGCCTACCACCGACCTTCTTGACCCTCGATTGCTTCCTCTTTCGAAGACACAGGAGCGAACATAAAACCATTTAGCAATGCGTGTGGATACTCTACCTCACCTCGTCTCCTTCTTCGTCACAACAGCTGGGAAGAATGGGGACGAGTTAGGAGCTGACGAGGAGCAGATAGTACAGATCGTATTCTTATTATATGACCAGAATAACAACAAGGTGAGTGTTGCTTTTATTCTATTAATGTTATCGCCAGAACAACTACTACTACTACTTCTACTACTACTACTACCACTATCACCACCACCACCACCACCACCACCACTACTACTACTACTACTACTACTACTACTGCTACTACTACTACTACTACTGCATGATAGGTATTGTCTTGAGCCGTAGCAGAGAACATGTATATATGTTGTATGTAAGCCCTCTGACCATAATGACAGATCCACTGTTTAGAGATAAAGGTTGGACTTATGACTTCCACGAAGTCGTGACCCAAACTAGACCATCTGTACAAAACCCAACCGAGGTTTGTCCTAAATGATGACAGCCTTCAGCTGAGGCTTGGGGCCAAGATGAAGCCTCAGGAATACACGTCGACCTGCCGGTAGAGTCGACCAACCAGATTTGAAACATCATTCATTATAGAAACGGCTTAGAAATACTAGGAAGTGCTCTGTGTAACAATAGGATTTTCTTTGTCACTGAATTTTTAAAAAGTAGTCTTTTAGAGCCATTAGAAACATGGATCCGGAGCTTATCCCGGTTTCTAAAGCGTGAGACGGACAATAGCAATTGTTTGCTACCCTTTGGAAAAGACACTAGTCTATCGCAAAGTACTTTCCGTCAGATCTAACAGACTCAGCTATCCAACCATTTTGGATGGACTTGAGGGGAGGGGGGGGGGGGGGACCAGAAAAGTTTCGACTTCAACCGGAATCGATCTCGTTCCCTTTGCAAGTGAAGCTAGTGCTCTACCGAGCTATCAGGGACTCCTTACTGCATTAAAAACATGCTCGGAAGCTGGAAGGCATATACTATTGAAGGCGGTTATGGCCCGGGATGAAGAAAGATTCCGGTAAGAGAAACGTTTGATGGCTGCCAATATAATAAACTTTTAACCCTTTCTAACGATGGTCAATCTGCTTCAATTGGGCCGGCAAGAAATTATGTGATTATTGACTCTTGTTTAGAGAGAAAGGCAGACTCCCAATAGAAAAATAATTGAAATATAATTAAGAAGTATTTTTATTTCTATTTGGATACGTCTCACTTAAAAATCTGTAATTTCTTGATCATTAATTTGATGGAAACTCAAGAATTTAGAACATTGGATTTTGGCGACGTGCACACATTTACAGGACTGATAACTGAATGCATTACTGGGGTTGTTTTACATTGTTGTAATGAGCCTTCAACAAATTGGGTCATCAGACCTAGAAATAAGTACACGTGGTAACTCTAGGCAATGTTATTTTATTTTGATGATACATAAACGTTCAAGCGCCGTTTTCTTTGATTTTTACTTATTAATATTTTTTTGTTGTGTTTTTAGTCTTATTTGATAATAACTGTGTTTTGGTGATAAAAAAAGTGAAAAATTAGATCAAACAAAAAACACTTGGGATGGAAATGAAAAGCTATTAAGGATTTATTTTAGATTAATAAAAAAGAAAAAGAGGTTGCACCGAAGAAAGCTGAACATCTTTAATAAGATGGCCGTAACATCGATCGAATTTTGTCACCGAAAGGCTCGGCCAATAAACACAGCAGGCGTTGTAGACAGGCTGTGTCGCCAGATGGTTTGATTAATTACCTGGGAGTTTCGATTTTCATCCCCGACTCATTTTTTTTTCATTTCCACGTGATACAAAGGCTCAATAACTTAAAGTAATATGGCAAAAACTATTTAATAATCCCTGCCTTTGTTCCCTGGATAGCATTGGGTGTTCTGTGAGCTTGTGATATAATAGGAATTTACTGTCTTCATAGCACCAAAATGAATATCCAATGTCCCTGTATAAGTTGTGACGATTGCAAATTTACTTGGTTTATATGAGCCCACGATTTATTTTTCTTTACTGATTTTAGAAAACAAACTTTTTTTTTTGTCTTGTTAAAAACTTATTTTAAGTATGGGCTTCAAGCCTACGTGTAATTATTCGTACGTCTGATGGCCCACATTATTACCGCCTCAATGTTGTAATGGAAATACGCTCAAACAACGTAAACTATTGTCCATTACAATGTGTTGAATCAGGCCCACGATTGCGTTCAGTTATCAGACCTGCTGATTTCCACACCTTAGGCAAACCCATCAGTTAATTGGCTCGTGGTCTTACCAAACAATGGTCTTACCCCGGTAGATGCATTGTTTTTTGTTGTTGTGGTTGTTGTTTTGTTTTGCTTTGTTTTTGTTTTTGTTTATTTTTTATTATTTGGGAAGAGGGGGGGGGGCGGGGGGAGGAGAGGGCGGCGTCTCATCATCACCCAGACTTCTAGTGTATTGTTTCATGCTTTGTGTCACTGGCATGTAGCTGTGGAATTATTTAGATATCAGTCTATCTGAACACATCATGAGGCAATGAAATAAAAGAAATGTAGTTAAAACACATTTTTAAAATGTATATAAATATCTAAAGTTAAAGCACGTAAACAACATAATACCTATAACAACATTAGATAATTAGTGAAAAGGAATGACACCGTGCGAGCGATCTATTTATCATCTTAGTTGACGTGTGTCAAATGCTTCAAAAGATGTGGGCGGACATGGCGCTGAATTGGAAGAAAAGAAGTCACAAAAGATAGAGATTTTTTATGAGTATAATTATTATTGTCAATGAACTAGATTGTCACGTGTATAATTATCATCGTCAATGTATTGGGAATCAATGTACGACATCAATATTGTTTACGAGCTTTATCAAAGATAAGATTATGTTTTGTTTTGTTTTGTTTTTCTTTGTTTCTTTACAACTCCTCTACTCTGTCTCTCTCTCTCTCTCTCTCTCCCTCTCTCTCTCTCTCTCTCTCTCTCTCTCTCTCTCTCTCTCTGTGTGTGTGTGTCTCTCTGTCTCTCTCTCTCCCTCTCTCTCTCTCTCTCTCTCTCTCTCTCTCTCTCTCTCTCTCTCTCTCTCTCTCTCTTTCTCTCTTCCTCTCTACTCTATCTCAATCTCTCTCTCTCACTTCGTGTCTCTCTTTCTCTTCCTTGTTCTCTATTATATATCAATCCATCCATCCATCTATCTATCTATCTTATATATATATATATATATATATATATATATATATATATATATATATATATATATATAGATACGAAATTAGGAATTATATATATATATATATATATATATATATATATATATAATATATATATATATATATATATATATATATATATCTGAAATTTAAAGGGGGGCCTTCAACATGACTTAAATTTTACCCGAGGTTTCTCTCTCGCGGGGAAAATAAACCCAACAACACCTAGATTAATAGGCATTTCATTCACCTTTTCATTGTCTCATCGGAGGTGACCGTTAAATTCGGAGGTTCTCCAGTTTCTCCAATTATAAAACAGCGGTGTAAGTCCGAGAATCGTGCGAACATTAATTATTGTCGTATTATTCGATGTACCCTGTTTCATCGTCAGATGATATCTAGGGAAACATTGTTAAGGGCCAAGGTTTGGACGGAAAAGCGCTCTATAGACCGAACGAAATTGACGTCATTCAGCTCCTTGTTGACAAAGGGCAATTTGTTCAAATAGGAAACAGATGTAGCTTCCAATAGCACACTAACAAAGTACTTAGTTTGAGATCACCTAAAAGTCTCATCCAGACACAAGCGCAGGTCCCAACTAAGAGGGATACACTCAAAGGTTTACAGATCATATATAATATGTTTTTTTAAAAAAACAACAACAATACAGTGATTTGTGTCAAGCGTTTCCGTCAGTATTTAAATCTGAAGTTATTGGCTGTGATCAGAGTAAAGATAATATTTTATCCATATATTTAATAAGCGCTCGAGTGCGTGCGTGGGTCAAGGCGTGAAAAGAATCAGATTTGAGGAGATGGGAGTGAGGACACTGTTAACTCTGGTAACATGTTGTGTGGTCACGCAAGGATGTGTGTTGGGGGTGGGGGGGGGGGGGGGCATTCCTGTTCCATTGAATAGTTTAATTGTTGTATCTGTGTTTATGTATGACGCCCATGGGACCGGTGGGTTGGGGGACAACAATTTACGTGTACGTCCATGACCAGTAAGTAGCACAGGGGCTGAATTTACACCGTCCTTTTATTAACATATTATAATCCTTGTTGAATAATTGAATTGGATTGCAATTAGTCATGAGAGACATGGTTTCAATGATGGTGCCATATGTTAATATTTGTGAGGTTATGGCTTTATGCGCACAATCCTGTCATGTCTCTCTCTCTCTCTCTCTCTCTCTCTCTCTCTCTCTCTCTCTCTGTCTCTGTCTCTCTCTCTCTCTCTCTCTCTCTCTCTCTCTCTCTCTCTCTCTCTCTCTCTCTCTCTCTGTGTGTGTGTGTGTGTGTGTGTGTGTGTGTGTGTGTATATTTATCCATCTGTTTGGTTCTTTCGAGTCCACGATGGCGCGGGTCTTATATCAAAAGGGCTATGTACGGCTATGTGGTCTTGTAGTATGACACTCGCTTTCGAATCGGAAGGTCGCTCGGGGCATACTTGAGTTCTTGGAAAAGACTTTACTCACATTCCCTCATTTTACTCATGTGTAAAATGAGTACCTGGCCGTTAAACGTATGTCTCTTTCGGAAAAAATTGTAATATCGTCTAACAGGCGGCATGTCACGTTCTCTATGTTTAGTGTTGCTGTTGGTCAGGGACCCTTTGTAAGGCGCTTTGAGCACGTTTAGTGGATATTGCATTATATAAAAGCTCAAGCTCAAGTTAAGAGGGATATTTATTTTTTTTTTGTGTCGGGGGGGCGGGGGGGGGGGGGGGGGTATAGTTTTATCCTGTAAATAATCCCTCATTACACATAAATTTGTTCAGATGTGCACGCGCACATGTTTGTTGATATGTTGGATGGGGGGGAGGGGAGGGGGGGGGGGCGCTAAGGAAAGAATATGTGTAGTGTGTACGTGTCTTTGTCTGCAAGGGAGCGCGTGTGTAATGAGTTTTAAAAAAACCAAAACAAGTCGTACAATACAACAGTCCATCCTATTTGGTGACATATTGCGCGTCATCATAGTATATAGTTCACATAAAGGCAGTCATCTGTATCAGGGTAGTCATGAATATAATAATATGTACATCATTTAATTAAATTATTTATAGCAATGGACTTCGTGTCAAATTGTAATGGAAGACCATGTATATTTGAAATCCAGATAAAATGATCACGGAAGACCATGTATATTTGAAATCCAGATAAAATTGTCACGGAAGACCATATATATTTGAAATCCAGATAAAATTGTCTTCACCAGTCATAACGTCACTTCCTTCCTAATGACGCATGGTAACTTAGTAACACTGGCTCTAAACTATCGGAACACTGGCGGACGCCCGTATGAAATATTTCTCCGGCGAGTATAAAGCGTATCCAGAAGAAAAAAACACATACATTTGATCATGTTTTGACTTTTACACATTCTGATTACAAGACATATGAAAAGTTCTAACCAGCATGAAAAATAAAAAGTACAGATTTTCTTTGTTTAGAACCAAGTTGGCCGCCGTTGCCAGGCGGCGTGACATCAGACTACTGAATCCAATTGTCATGGAAGACCATGTATATTTGAAATCCAGATAAAATTGTCATGGAAGACCATATATATTTGAAATGCAGATAAAATTGTCATGGAAGACCATATATATTTGAAATCCAGATAAAATTGTCATGGAAGACTATGTATGATATTTGAAATCCAGATAAAATTGCGCTAAGCATTCATTTTCAGTTTCGAAGTTACGTAAAGCTTAAAGCGTAAACATTTAAATATTTTTTGAAAAAGTAATTTACAAAATTGAATATAACAGCTTCAAAAAAAAAAAAAAAAAAAAAGAAAAAACAAACAAAAAAAAATAGAACAAAACACCAAACACGGAACGGTTCGGGATCAAAACCCTTCTATAGGCAGTAACAAAATACAGTTAAAACGGTTTTTTTAACCACACCCTTGTGCGTGGCATCGTTAGATAACGTCGCCCAGGCATTCCATGAAGGAATATATATTCTATTCTCCATCAAACAAGCGTCAGATGTCAACATGAATTAACTGTGCTGTCCAAAGTAATCATATAGGGGGTTAATATTCTTACCCAAGGAATAAAAACCAACAGTGCAATGCAACTCGGCCACTTCTCTCCCCAAACAACGTGAATGCATTTGGTCAAATCTCGGTATCTATCTACTTTTCTGTCGTGTTTGGATTTGAAGTGATGCATTCATATTTTTAATTTTTAAAAGTGAGTGGAGCAGGCACTTATGTTGATAATAACTAGTGAGTAGGAAAGTGCCAGAAGACAATAGAGAATAAAAATTTCACGGCGGCGATGGGGGCTCGAACCCGCGGCCTAACTGGTACGACAACTCCGCCTGGCTGTGGAGACCGTGGATCAACTGCCTGAGCTATCCACCAAAAACTTTAAATTATTAACGTGTCATTATTTTAAAGCAACGAGAAAGTTTTAAGGCACTAATATTTAAGTTTTATTTTAAAATGCTATTGAATTGTGAACTTGATTATTTTTTTTTAATACAATAATTGTAACAAATGCTTGTGACAAAAATGTTTGCTTTTGTTTTGTTTTTTTACTGGAACATTAATTTTTTTTTCAATAACGGTTTATAAGATAAAGTGTCTAATTAAAAAAAAAAAAAGCAATACAAAACAGTTTAATCCCGTATTCAGGGTTGGCAACTCTGCGTGAATCAAAGGTGACCGATCGTGTCGATTCGGTATGATGGCAGGATGACTCCAATGTTGGAAATGAGACTAGAAATTTAAATCCTAGAATTGGAGTTAAATAAGGAGAATGTTGTAGTTATATCGTTTCTTTTTGTCATTCTGTCTATTTTGATAATAGTCATCGGAATACTTTTCATTGGATTCCCATCGACATGATAATAGATTGACTTGAATCATATCAATATCTTGGATTTGATCTAAAACAGCAAATGAATAAATAAATACATTTAAAAAAATAATAATAATAAATAAATAAATAAAAATGTTAAAATAGATAATTTTTTTAAAACCCGAAAAAAAAAAACCAACAGCAAAAAGCCCCCAAAAAACTTCTTCCAGTCCGAAGGCGAGTGTCATATCACTAGACCACATACCCGCACAGAGAGTGGAAAGTATACAGATGATACATTCTAATGTTCTCAGACTTGAATAAAACGAAATGTTTTTTTGTTTGTTTGTTGTTGTTTTTGTTTTTTTTTGTTTTTGTTTTTGTTGTTTTTTTTTTTTGTTGAGTCCGAATATGTTGAATTAATCGATTTTGTAGACAAAGCACCGTGTGGTATAATTTATTTGAATAATTGAATTCAGCAAACACACAAGCCGTGTTGGTATCGTGTGTAGCAATATTAGTAAATAAATAACCGACGTGTACTACAGTTTGCTCCATCTGTTCCAGAGGTTGTCGTTTGTTGTTATTTTGAAATCGGGGACACATAAATTTGAATAATGAATAGGATCGGACCGAATTATGACTAGAACACGTTGCCAGTGTTATCTTTATCTATTAAATGATTTAAAGTGGCTACTCCTTTGTCATTGCTGCTGCTGCTGTTGTTGTTGTTGTTGTTGTTGTTGTTGTTGTTGTTGTTGTTGTTGTCGTCGTCGTCATTGTTATTATTATTATTATTATTATTATTATTATTATTATTATTATTATTATTATTATTATTATTGTTGTTGTTGTTGTTGTTGTTGTTGTTATTATTAGAATCACTATCATAAATCATTAGATTTAACTTGATTGCTTGCGTGTCCCTCACTTTACCTAAATAGCCGAATGACCGCTCCAGATATCACAACAAGCACATTTTCTAACTGAACAGTGCCAGTAATTTTTCCTGTTAATGAGAAAAACCAAAAAAAAAAAAAATTTTAAAAATAAATAAATTTTTAAAATCATTAAAAAAAACAAAATAAATAAATCAATCAATAAATTGATTAATACTACTACTACTACTACTACTACTACTAATAATAATAATAATAATAATAATAATAATAATAATAATAATAATAATAATAATAATAATAATAATAATAATAATAATAATAATAATAATACATCATACTCGATATGAAGAAAGTCCCAGATATAAACATTCTTTTATCAC
>NC_088366.1:35789492-35804492 GCF_034508935.2 Berghia stephanieae
CTCTATCATTGTATCCTCCCCTAGGACTTCTATAGATGTCACTGATCCTCCCCCATTCCCAACTTCCGAGCTTCTTTACTCTCATTTTATTTATCTTCTCAAGTAAAGATGGCCAATTCTCACGCTTTCTATCGAAACCTGATCACCGGGGTAAGAAGTTTACGCAACATTAGAGGATTGTGGTAGAGATGCAAGGAAAGGGATCTTGGGAATGATTTTTTTTGTGTGAATGATCTATATTATTTGTGTTTGCCCGGTCCAATTCTTCAGCTACCGCCATGATGAATGAAGGAATAGGCTAGATAGTCGATTGAGGTCTGAAGAAGCTGACGGTGGTGACTATGGGAGCAGGTCTCTCTATCTCTAGGTCGTATGGTGGGGTAGTTGCACACATATGTAATGGCTTGTGATCGTATAGTGGTGTTTTTGATAGATGGTAGTATTATCCTTTGCGTTGTGTTGTAGATGTTAATAATGACGAAAGAGTTCAAGGGCCGGTGATGATAATTGAATGCACAACATCAAAACATTCAAATAAAAGTCCAGATTCCAAGTTTCATTTCTTACAGTTTATTTGTTTGTGATAAATTCAAAATCCAAATCATGATAAATTCCTAATCCAAATCAAATAGCATGGTCATAATTCAATCAGTTTTATAAATTCCAAATCCGTAAAATCAGTCCACATGTAAAGTCAATTTTGCCTAAGTAACCATTTTCAATATACGTGGAATATTTCTAAGTCCGTAAAAGCAAATAAATGATGGTGAGCACAAAAGGTTTAAAGTGTGCAACTCATGGTCAAGTTGAATCCTACCGTTTTCCTCGAAACATCCTCTTTTATCCCTATCAAAATTTTACCCACAATTCCATTGGTTCCACGCCCCCTTGCAGTTTTGACAGTTCCCTGTCAGTCTATAATCCAACCCCTAAGAGTAAGACCAAATCATAATCAAACCTGAAACGTCAATTCCTACATATTGGTGTTAAACCCCGCCTTTTATGATATAATATTACTTTTGGTAAACGTTAGTTCAGTACGCCCAAATAATCTGTACGCCCAAATAATAAATTCCAACTATAATTTGATGCTATTATCCCCAATAACCAAGTAACACCGATCAAAGAAAGTAATTTTCTAGTACTCAATATAATGACCAATCCTTTAACTTTGGAACGTAAAACTGTCCTAGACTACTCAATATAATGACCAAGTTTAACTGATATACAAGCACTGTGAACTCATTAAACCCACTTGCTATAAGCTAACTCTCTTACATACGCCCCTTTCTTAGAATTTAAATTGACTTTAAAACAATTTCAATTCAAAAAAATTACAGTGAGAGATTAAATATATATGTAATGTCCAACTAAAATGTAATAAATAAATGTTAAAATGATAATACTTATACCAGTTAAATATTTAAAAACTTTAAACTTTAAATTCAAAAACACCAAAGTTGATTACAACATTCATATATATCAATTATAGGTTTTATAGTATTATAACATTGATAAATTCACAAACATCAAATTTGATTACAACATCTAAATAGATATATATATCGATTATAGATTTTTTTTCTTTCAAATTACAACATCAACAGTAAGGTATCTATCATTTAAAAGTGATTAAAATTTAAATTTACCAACACGAAAGTTGATTAAACATTTATATTTTATCGATTATACTTTTTAAGGCATTACAACATTGACAGTAAGATATCAAGTAATTAAAAGTTCAAAGAAAAAATATCTTTTCACCTTAAATTCCATCTTCATAGCAATAAAAGTGTTTAATTCTCGTCATATCCCATCACACATAAATAGTATTGCGTGAAAAAGGATGGTTCAAATTCCATTTGTGATATACTCACGTTGTCTTATTCAATCTCAAATTCAACTCTTCACGACATTGGTGATAATCTCAGCTTCCATGTATGTCTACTCATTTACTGACATATCAAAACCAGTACCTTGTATATTCCCTTATATTGTATGATTCCATTTAAACAACATTATTACATTAATTCCTACTTATAATATGTGGTACAAAAAATGTATTATAGACATCTAGATCCATATACGAAGGATTACATTTCAATTAATAATAAAAAATATTTAAAAATAAATCATAATAATAGCATTATCATCATTTTAAAATTCAAGTTGAAGTTATTATCATTCATTGTTCATTGTTGATGTTTCAATTTTTTAAGCTTTTTAAGTCATCAGGGTGTAGTTTACAACTTCATTGATATCAAATTGTTCTTTGTGGTCATCCATCAGAGGTCACATTTCTCAGTAATCCGTTCGTTTTGAGAATGGTCATCCTGTAAAAATTGTCAGTAATTGTTAATTAAGTCATTGTCTCCATTTAGAATGAGTTTTCATGTAATGAAAAAAATATATCAACTATAAGAGTTGAGGTGATTGTATCTAGTCTACTTGTTGCATTGTTGTGTGTGTTGTGGTCACTGAATAGCCCAAGTGTCATAAATTCAATTTAATTATTGTTAATTAATTAAAAACTTTTTCCTCTGTAAATGTCTTCGAATTATCACCATAATGTCTTCACATTCAAATATTTAGTGTTTAATAAATAATCAGACATTAGTCTGTCCGACTTGTTCACATCACATATTTAGTGTTTAGTAAATAATCAGTCATTAGTCTGTCCGACTTATTCATATTTAGTACAGTGTAAATAACTAAATAAGTAAAATCTAACACAGTATGTGATTGTGGGCTGTTACTAAAGTGACCAACTTTTGTAATTAGTGTGTTGTATTTGTTCGAGTCTTTTGAATTTGGGACGAAAAAAGACTCTACAGGTAGCAAACGTATGCTTAACCTGTTGGGTTGTTTCTTGGTCTTGTGACGTCGCTGTAATCCATTCATCTCCGGCATCTGGGTCGATTCTCCTCGTTGATATTTGTGGTTGTCTTGTGTATACGTTGAGTCTCATTGTAGATGAAATTGTAAAAATTCAAGATTAACTGTGTGCGAGATCTTGAATTTAAATGAAGTTTGACTTATCCAGCAAGTCAAAAGAAAGTTGTGAACTCAGCCATGTGTTGACAAAGAGTTCGTGTGTAGTAGTCGACAGAGGTCGTGTGTTGTAATTGTCTGTGTTTGTTGATCGAGTTTTTATGAGGTGGCATGTGAGTACACACCAGGCAGATGATGTAATCTGTAGAGTACCGGTGGGTGATGTGAGTCCACACACCAGGTAGATGATGTAATCTTGCAGAGTTCCGGTGGGTGATGTAAGTCCACACACCAGGTAGATGATGTAATAATAACGTAGTCTAGTAGTGTATGTAGTAGGGTCGAATAAGGTCAACAATATTTTCGTTATTTGAACGCAGGTTGTTGAATATCATACTATAATGAATCCAAGGAAATCGCTCATGTGGCGTTTTGCGATACTTTTTCCTGCATTGTCTTATATACATATATAGCCTTTATCTTTTACAATGATACTAAGACAGGCGTTATTATAATATTCAATGTTTATAAGTTGTAGATATGGGTGCTGCACACTTGTATATTGACATAAGTTTAAATTTGAATACGCTCACCACTGCATATGAAGGAAGTAGTATTGTTCACAATTGGACATCGTTTTTGTAAAAACAATCGTATCTTGAACGTTTATGTAATTATTGACATCGTACATCGTTGGGTATTGTTGTCGTAGAAGTAAATACAAGCAATCCAATTGTTCAATAAAGAATGTAAATATAAAAAGGTTCATGGAAGAAATCTGTGTTGATACAGATATTATTTTATGAATTCTGTCAAGTTTTATAAGTTGAAAGGTACGATGTAATTGAGGTTGCTGTGTAGTTTGTAGTCTGTAGATTGTGTTGATTCTGGACGTATCAATGACGTAGTGTTTTGTCGAGATGCTTACTCCATTTCAAGGTATTCGTGGATAGACCAAAGGGATTAGGACATTTTCCGACCTATGTTGTGGTTGTGTTTGAGTTGCCTCTGTCGTTGTCATCAGCGTTCCCGTTATGACCGATGGTTGCAAGTGTCCTCTTTCGTGATGACTGTATCATGTTTTAGTGCAAACACTACTTCTGCCTTTGATTAACTCGAATTATTCCCTTAGAAAATCCCTAATTTAATGAAATATGATTTTGTTTATGTTATCGTAGCACTTCCTACCATTTCAACTGATTGCCGAATGATTACACACTTAAGATTTGACAATTGAACATAACTTCTTCTTCAACTCAGTTACACACTTTATGATATAAATGTTAAATTCAAACCACGCAGTAAATATTGATTACAATTACAACAGCGAATCTATAGGAGAAAAATATGATAATCAAAATATTTGCAGAAACGATATACACTCTGGTCAATAAAAATTCAATGTTTCGCGCCTTTGCCCTCGGCTTATAAAAATATTCATATAACTCATTGCGACGTTATCTCGCGCCTCTTAATATAGCATTGATAATTGTGTGCGCTTTAACCACGCGCATCGTATTTATAAAAATTATCCGCCTTCTGTATCATTTCATAATGTTAAACAATGCGCTTTAATCAAACGCAAAATAAAATATTCCCGAACGCCTCATTCCTGCGTCTCGTAATTTAAATCATGTGCACTTTAATTACCGCGTCTTACATCACTGCGCTTATTTACCCACTATGCATTTACAGCATTTTACCATATGGGTTACTTATAATTCGCTGATTCTTAACAAGTTAACCACTTGTGTCACAAATATTATCAGCTCACATGACATGATAATGCATTTTCAATATTTTGTTATTCTTCCGTAATAACATTTTAACTCCCATTACAAGACATCAGTCTTTCATAATAATTAATACTCCGTCATTTTATTTGTTCTCCGACTTTAAACCAAAAGTCCGTTATTCCGTTATTATGAGAATATGTCTCCTTTAAAAATCACGATGAAACGCGTTTCAAAACAAAACTAAACAAAACAACGATTGACTCATATTCCGCATAAATCATTTCAACTTAATTTCCAGTGATAAAATCCAAATGTCTTATGTAATCTATTATAACGCCATGTCTCATTACACAACTAAATAAGCTCTGTTGTCGATTACTTGGCTGCGTTAACCACACATTTATTACCAAGAAAACAAACAGATATAAAACTTTGCTCTTTGTCATGAACCCATGAATCTCAAAGAGTCAATATCAACCTACCAATTCATCCCTAACGACGGGAGAAAAATATAATCAATGATGTTGTAATATGACAATAAATACCATAAGACATTTTTCAATTATCAAAACTTATAATTTACGTGTTTTTATTGCCATCGTCTTCTTGAGTCATTTTGACAGAAAATAAAACGTAACAACATTAAATAATGGATCAACTGTTTATGTAATTCCAACAGTAACATACAAAAATTGAAATAAAAAATCGACACATCTTTGTTACTGATATTAACAAAACATTGCCATTAACGGTACAAATTAATATTCGAAGATTTGTTCCGAAACGCCCGATTATAAGTAAACGCATTTTCATTTATTTTGAAAAATAAAACGCACTAAAATATTCATTTAAATCTGCAATTTTTCTTCATCTCTCCCTCTCTTCTTTTTAATTAAATAAAATACGTATAGCATCAATGCATTATTATTATTATTATTATTAGTATTATTATTATTATTATTATTATTATTATTATTATTATTATTATTATTATTATTATTATTATTATTATTATTATTATTATTATTATTATTATTATTATTATTATTATATTTGCCGTTCTATAATATATTGTTTTCACTTTTTGAATATAATATATTGCCCTATATATCTATATTTTTTTAAAATTTCCTTTTCTATCTGTGACTCTTAATTTAAATATTATTTAGTATATTTATCTATTTTTTTAAATATCGTCTTTTGTCAGAATTTAGGAATCATCTATAATTTCAATTTTTTTTTTTCATATTTCAATACAAAATAATTCCACTACTTCACCTTCAAAATTGATATTCATTTTCTTTCCCAAATAAAACTATTTCCCTATCTGTTCACAATTTTCACTTCAAAATTCGAGTCTCACAAAAACTTCAATATATATTAACACTGCAACAATACACATTTCTTGTGTATCCATGGTTCGGAATAATAACATCTTTACATCCTGGTACCATGGCTCCAAAAAAAGATATATAAGAATCCTGAGACACGACACCAAATAAGATACATAATGTGGGGTAGTTGCACACATATGTAATGGCTTGTGATCGTATAGTGGTGTTTTTGATAGATGGTAGTATTATCCTTTGCGTTGTGTTGTAGATGTTAATAATGACGAAAGAGTTCAAGGGCCGGTGATGATAATTGAATGCACAACATCAAAACATTCAAATAAAAGTCCAGATTCCAAGTTTCATTTCTTACAGTTTATTTGTTTGTGATAAATTCAAAATCCAAATCATGATAAATTCCTAATCCAAATCAAATAGCATGGTCATAATTCAATCAGTTTTATAAATTCCAAATCCGTAAAATCAGTCCACATGTAAAGTCAATTTTGCCTAAGTAACCATTTTCAATATACGTGGAATATTTCTAAGTCCGTAAAAGCAAATAAATGATGGTGAGCACAAAAGGTTTAAAGTGTGCAACTCATGGTCAAGTTGAATCCTACCGTTTTCCTCGAAACATCCTCTTTTATCCCTATCAAAATTTTACCCACAATTCCATTGGTTCCACGCCCCCTTGCAGTTTTGACAGTTCCCTGTCAGTCTATAATCCAACCCCTAAGAGTAAGACCAAATCATAATCAAACCTGAAACGTCAATTCCTACATATTGGTGTTAAACCCCGCCTTTTATGATATAATATTACTTTTGGTAAACGTTAGTTCAGTACGCCCAAATAATCTGTACGCCCAAATAATAAATTCCAACTATAATTTGATGCTATTATCCCCAATAACCAAGTAACACCGATCAAAGAAAGTAATTTTCTAGTACTCAATATAATGACCAATCCTTTAACTTTGGAACGTAAAACTGTCCTAGACTACTCAATATAATGACCAAGTTTAACTGATATACAAGCACTGTGAACTCATTAAACCCACTTGCTATAAGCTAACTCTCTTACCGTATGACGTAGAATTCTGATCCCTTTTACTGTCATGTCTGATCATTGCTTGTCAACGGATATTATTGGTATAAACTAGTTCTCTAGCAACACGAGTTGGTCATTTCATTGTGCGTTTGTATGGCTTATATAATTTATTGATTTTAACAAATGCCTGCTCATTGTTTTCGTTAATTTTATTTATTGTTTTATATTTTAAGATGGTAGGAGTGTCTGGATTTCTTTTTGGGGCCGTATGCTTCATGATTTGTAATTTCATCAATTTGTAGGTTCAGCTCTTAGTTAAAACACACGATGATTATTCTTCAACATGTTCAAGATCAATTCGGTCCCAGCGTGTTTAAAACTGTACTAGTTTGTTCTTATTGGAATTCTCCATTCTTGTGATAGTGGTTCATTAGAATAGCTCAGTGACGTGTTATATGGGACTATGGGGGAGCTGCATTCTTTATCTATGCAGTAAATTAATAACACATTATTGTTAAAATACCTCATTTCATCACCACCAACGTTATCGTCGTCTTTGTCTTATCTTCGTCAGCGTAGTCAACAAATATTATAATTTAGTCATAAATGTAGGTTACTCGTTTATTTACTTGTTAATGCCGGTCGATATATAGGGTCTATGAAGAACCTTCATCTGTCTCTGTCCCTAGCGTGCATATTCCTTCAATACGTTCCGATCTCTTTCCCTGTCCCTTCAATTATTTTTCTCCACATTGTTCGTCTCCAAGTTGTTTTGCTTTTTCTTCTCATTCTTTTACCTTTCTCGGACCCAATGAAAAGCAGTTATTGTGATGTCACCTCGTTCTTTCCTCATCCTATCCACCTTAACTGACGTGTACTCATCCGCAGGTCTGATAACCCAAACTGTTATGGGCTAACAACAATGTTAAATCATTAAGCCCATAATTGATGGTTGACCCGTTTCTAAGCATTAAGCATCAGAATATTTCCTACGTTTACCCTGTTTCGTCCCCGTGACTATTTATTTCCTGTATGAAAAGGCCTGAGACACCCTTAGTGCATTTCAAACACACAAATAGGTCAGGCCCAGTTAGTGAGCATTACTGATAAAGGAATTGCATCGCAAAACCTGACGACACGATGCATTTTTTTTCAACCATCTGTGTTAAAATTTTGAATGATGCTCAGGATCTGTGGACTGTTTAATCCGGGTGATAGCAAGCACTTCAATTGGCTATGGGTCTTCGGTTCGCGGTCAGCGGTTGATTTTTGGGCCATAAATATACTTTATTTTAAATTTTCGAGTCAAAAATAAAACAAATGAAATGTTAATTCGACTACTTTTAATATAATATACGATAACTGACGTAATTTTCAAAAATCTATGCACTGTGTGTTGATTGAAGACCTGAAGGCTCGAGCTATAAGATAATAGTTAAAAAGGTCTCCATACCAATAGCTTAAGTGACATAGCAACAATCTGCTGATATTTACACCCAGACCTTGACACCTTTATTAATAGGTCCCTGACATGATGCATTTGATTAGGAGATCCTCTTATTAATTTTAATTTTTTTTTTTTTTTTTTTTTTTTTTTTTGGGGGGGGGGGGGGGGCTTGAATATGTTTTGTATCTTTTTAATGCATGCAGTGTGAAAAACAAAAACAAATAGCCTTGGGATGTTATTTAACCAATTAACCGACATACTCCAGAAGACTCGTCTTTAAAAATTTGGACAGGAAACCCGGCCTTAAAATGTCGATCTATTTAAATGGCCCTCATCTTGGCAAAAACTCTCAATCCTGGAGTTTCAGGCAGAAGACCTTGAGAGGTATCAGATTTGAAAGTTTTTGCCAAAATGAAAGTAATTTAAATCGATCGATATTTGAAGGACGATTTTTCTGGCCATTTTTTCAAATACATATTTTTCTAGAGATTTTCTGATGAACGGTAGTTCATTGGTTAATTAGATATAATATGTAAATTTTTGTCATCGTGTTTCAGGTGAGTGATTTCTTAGATATGTGTGTGTGTGTGTGTATGTGTGTTTGTATGTGTGTGTGTGTGCTTATTTATGTATGGGGATGTATGTAGGTGTGTAAGTATGTGTGGTAAATGTTTCTTTTTATATTCACACATAACTGCCAGTATAAAGTGTGAGTGTGTGTTACAATCTCTTCTTTGTGAGTCCACAATGTGCACGTGCGTTTTATGTTGGGATGAAAAGACTGATTGGGAGTGAATGCAACAGATGTTTGCAGAAAATCCTTTGAGCTCTCTCATGGTCCAATATTAGATTTTGAAATATATAAAATTGTATTTTAATGTCAATTTATGAGTCTATTGTTGCGTGTGCGTGCGTGTGTGTGCGTGTGTGTGTGTGTGTGTGTGTGTGCACGTGTGTTATACATGTGGGTAGGCTAATGCGGGTATGTCCGTTCGCTTTTCATCTTCATAAGTTGGTGTGTTTCCTTTTTTATTTCATGCTGAACTCAAGTTCTTCCATTACCCCTGCTGCTCTCTCTCTCTCTCTCTCTCTCTCTCTCTCTCTCTCTCTCTCTCTCTCTCTCTCTCTCTCTCTCTCTCTCTCTCTCTCTCTCTCTCTCTCTCTCTCTCTCTCTCTCTCTCTCTCTCTCAGTTTCACCTATCGGTCTGATGATGATGATGATGATGATGATGATGATGATGATGATGATGCTGAGTTTTGGGAGATGATATTTTTTGTCTTGTAAATCATATCTCTGTTATACACTGTATTATTTTTGTTTTGCATATATATTTTTATTTTAAAACTTTTGAGTGTGTTCCTCTTACTGGGAGCCTGTGCTTGTGTTAGGATGAGACATGTCGATGATTTCAAACTAAGTATAATTAAAGTATGCTCTTGGAGTCTCGATCTACATCCTTTCTCTATTTGAACCATTTCCCCTTTTGTCTTACCTTTGATTTGGTGGTTTAATTGTAATTCTATTGACAAAAGATAAATAGTTTGATAAACTGTTCGATATATATTGTAATGACAGCTAGGGCTGGCACGAGAAAAATTGTTTTTAAAAATAATCTGTGGTCTCAACTTCATTCTATCCATTGTCTGTTTTAACTATTTTGGTTGTATGTTTGTATTTTTTTGTTTCCATTTAACCCCTTGCGCGCGTGGGGCGTGTTGGGGGGAGCGATGTTGTGTGTGTGTGTGAGAGAGAGAGAGAGAGAGAGAGAGAGAAAGAGAGAGAAAGAGAGGGGGTGGGAGAGAGAGCGAGTGTGTGTTTGTGTGTATGTGTGTTTGTATGTATGTGTGTGTGAGAGAGAGAGAGAGTGAGAAAGAGAGGGGGTGGGAGAGAGAGAGAGAGCAAGTGTGTGTTTGTGTGTATGTGTGTTTGTATTGTGTGTGTGTGTGAGAGAGAGAGAGAGAGAGAGAGAGAGAGAGAGAGAGAGAGATTGTGTCTGCGTTTAGTCTGATTATGATTTCATTTTAATGCTTTTCTTCATGACGTCAAAGATACTGTAACCACAGCTTGTATTATCCATTTGACCGACAGCTAGGGGTACCCCTACTAAGTTATTTAAATGTCCTTTTAAATTTTATATTACACCAACCCCCTGACCAGAGTGAAATTCGAAGTACGGGAAGCCACGGGGCCATCTGTTACAATGTGATATGTATAATAATTATATAGTAACATGTGTTGTATTGAATGGGTAATGATACCAATATCCTGTGTGCTTGTACAGTCGAAGATATGCTAACGTTTTAATTAAATCCCAGTGTTTCATGTTTTGTTTTCCTCTGTTTTCGCTGTGTCATTAATTGATTTTTAATTAGAATGCTGTGTAGAGTCGAGGCTGGTCTTGGTCATCTGAGCGTGTGTGTGTGTGTAAAGAGAAAATGTCCTAAGAACGGAAATTATTGTTTTTGTCACAGTTCTGCCGCTTATGATTTGATGAAGCATTTTTTTTTTCACGTTTTATTTGTCATTTTTCAAGCATACCATTTAAAACAGTAGACCCAAAATTTATTAAGTTTGTTCATTGCACGTGCTTGGTACTTCAGTCGTATATTTATTTATTTATTTATTTATCTATCTATCTATCTATAAATCTATTTACATTTAGTATTTATTTACCTCTTTCTAAAGATAATCTCCCGCATATTGTATTGTTTGGAGATGTAAAGGGCTTTATAATGGACTCCTTCAATAATCCAAAAGTTGTTCCAAGCTTTATTCATAAAAAAGGAATAAAATTAATAGTGTTGTAATATTTGTTCACACTATTCACCCACTCCTGGGCCAATTTTCATGGACGAGGACTAGATTTAGTTATTTACTAGTCTAGGAAATGACTTGCTAGTCTTAAGCCTAAACAAAGCAAGTGATTTAAAAAATCGGATTTCATGAACATTTTCTAGTCTCGGATTAGCTAGTCATTTGCATTGAAGTGGGCGTTGTAAGGACGGTGACTTAATCTGCTGTTTTATGCTAGAAACATCTTGCTCTCCGGTACATGATGGCATGTAAGATACCAGCCTTCATACTATCAGCGCAAACGATTTCCAACGAGGAAATGAGCAACACATCCGGTAGAAATAATATTTATTCGTTCTTTTTATATTTTAACTTACTTTTGTCATAATGAATCAAATCACGTGATATTAACTTTGGACTGCTAGACTATAATTGGTGTCCATCATGGTCTACATTTAATACAATGAAAGTTTCAATGAAACTCAAACAAATTGAGCCCCGCCCCCCCCCCCCCCCCCCCCAAAAAAAAAAAAATGAAAAAGATAAAGTGTGTTCTGATGAATCACATTATTTCAGTCAGTTACAAAGCCAGCAAAACAACTTTCAAAACACTATACTTTCAAATCATTTTTTTTTTTTTGGTTGTTCTTTGACGCAAATCCTTCACTGGCAACTCACAAGCCCATTAGCTTCAGTCTTTTTCTTTTAGTTTTTGCTCACAAAAATGTGTGCTTTCGACGATCTGCACTTATCTTATAGTTTTTAAATGCAAGTGTCAATAGCGGCAGGACACTTTTTGCTTCTGCCATTCGTAACCGACTTATTTTCCTTCCGATTCGAAGCTCTCTTATCTAAAAATAACTGCTATCTTGTTGATGCTGTGACGTAACTTAGTAACTAGTCACTAAGCTTGTAAAGTCCTGCCTCTGTAAATGACTAAAACTTGGCCAAACTTAGTCCGAAAGTGCATTGATTTTAGTCTGGGACTTGCTCACATGAAATCCGATTTGTTCTAGTCCTTGACTAAAGTCAGAGATAGTCAGAGACTAAGCGCTCGTCCGCGTTCGTGAAAATGGCCCCTGCATTGTCCCCAAGCCCTACCATGGATTGATCGTAGATTTGAAGTTTCGCATTATTATGATTTAAATGTTGCATCTTTTTCTGATACCGTTTTTGGGATTTGTGAAAATATAAGCAAAGAAAGAAAGAACCCCCCCCCCCCCCCCCAAATAAAAAAAAGAACCCGAATCCTCTTCAATATGTACTTTTCTTAGACTGTGACACTTATAAATGCCACTGAAACTTTTGCCCACCCTTTTCTCACACGAACCAAAAAAGAATGAAGATTATTTGTATAGCCTTACATACATATACACAGACTCGAATCTCCCCTCTCCACGTCCCACTCTCCATAATTCGGTCTACAGAGTTTGGATTTAAACTCTTTGTAGCCAGCGTTCAATTTTACTCTAACTTGTCATCAAATTTTACACTTTCACCAAACAAGACAGCGTTATGACACGGGCCTCCATCATCTTTTTCAACCATCCGATGGCGAGATTACTTTTCAATCAACAAATTCGTCTCATATTTATATTAGTTATCTGTGGGCTTAACCGTTTTTTCAACCAGACAGCGATGCGACTCTGGCTTCGTAGCTGGTGTCTTGTTGAAAAAGGTTATGACCGCAGATAATTCGGTAAAAATCAGACGAATTTATTGAATGAGATTAATCTCACCGTTAAAGGGTTAAAATAAAGATCTGATTGACTAACCTTTATACCCATTCGCCCACCATTTATTCTAACCCTCTTTCTTGCCCATTCTAATGAGGTGTTTGAAGAGGAAGAAGAAGAAGAAAGGGCATGAAACATCCAATGACACTCGTCCATTTCCACTGTGGTTCGTTCTTTGATTGCCGAGACAATTTTGACACAACCGCCAATCCACATCATGGTCTGATCCATACACACTTTAAAGTGGTTGATGTTTAGAAAAAAAAAGGCATGTGCAAAAGCAGGTCTTTATGAAATGTATTAACAGGAAGGCTACAGTTGCAGAAAAAAAAAAATGCCCGTATACAAAAATTTATTTTATAAAAATAAACAACCGGCCAAAGTAAATCTTTTTTGTTTTTTTTTGTTTTTGGATTGTAAATTGATAGCTTGGTTGTTTTGGGGGGTTTTTTTTTCGTGTTTTTAGGGAGGTACTTGTCTTCTTCTTCTTCTTCTTCTTCTTCTTCTTCTTCTTCTTCTTCTTCTTCTTCTTCTTCTTCTTCTTCTTCTTCTTCTTCTTCTTCTTCTATACTACTACTACTACTACTACTACTACTACTACTACTACTACTACTACTACTACTACTACTACTACTACTACTACTACTAACACTACTAGTACTACTACTACTACTACTACTACTACTACTACTACTACTACTACTACTACTACTACTACTACTACTACTACTACTACTACTACTACTACTAACTTCTAATAGTTAACAAGTAATGCAAATCACCTCCATAGCTGGTTAAAATAAGTTATCCTTATTGAGTGCCTTACTGCAGATCATGACATTCCATCTTTTACCAATAATAAATAGATATTAACGGATATATTCTTATCACGGTTTTAACAAGGTCTATTCATTTTACCGAAATTATACTGGGAGATGCACTCGGGAAGAATGTTTTCGATTATAAAAAAATATAGTCAGACGTTTAAATGTATCAAAGGCCATGCGTGACCTTGACATTTTCTTTATTAAACTTCAGTTACCACATGGCCGTTTGAAACACCGCCTTTAAATGAATGCTGTGGAATTGTTGTCAAAGTCAAAATGTCATTCAACGGCTTTGAAACGCCCAATTTTTGCTTGTTGTTTTGATTACGACGTGTACTCATTTGCAGGTCGGATATCCCAAATTGTGATGGGCTCACTGTGGGAATAGAAATACTCTCAAACCAACGAGAAATGCTGTCCTCTATAACAATGTTAAATCGAGCCCATATAAGAATTGTGTTCGGTTATCAGACCTGCAAATATGTGCACGAAGTTTGCTTTTGTATAGGTTTACTGCCAGAGTGACATATGCAGCACAGTCTTTAAAAATGTGAGAAATCGGATGGCAATAGAAAATTGAGTAAAAATAGAACATGGCATTGGCGCACCGTCGAGAATAAAATAAAAATAATGCAATGAGGTATATTTTTCGATCTCGTCTCATCTCATCTAACATGATAAGTTCACATGAGAATTGGCAAATTATTGATCACTCATCAAACACTGACTTTGATTGTGTGGTCCATTAATTGTGTCTCCCCATCCCACGGGTTTGGCCAACATGCAACGTCTAGCAACAATTTTTCACATTAATTTTTCTTTTTTTTTTTCAAAACCTTAATTGTATTTGAAAATGAACAGCCAAAATCTAGTGCGCCAATTGTCACATAGAACTTCTTGTGAAGCCATGTAGTGCTGCAAATATGAAAGGATTGACGGATCTCAACAACTATGTGCCTAATCTCATTCAGCTTTGTCGCAAATCGTCAGTTGTAGGTGCTTTGCGACACCATGAAACTATGTGATTTGAAACTGATAAAACTGGTCTTGGAAGAAAAGGACTAGCAGCTAACATATCAGATGGTTT
>NC_088366.1:35806992-35834492 GCF_034508935.2 Berghia stephanieae
TGTCCAAGAAACGAACTACTGTGTTTTGGGTTTTGTCAAGTTTCATTGGTGTATGTACTGAACGTGGAAACATCTGCGATGATTAGGTGGCTGAAATATGACTAAAAATGACTATTTATGAGACAGTTCTGCTTTTGTAAATATCCCCTCTTTATCGAGAATCAAGAAGTCAACACGAGGTTGCTTACATTTCCCATTGAGACAAAATTATTTGTTGATGATGCTCGATGGGAGGAATTGAATTGTAAATCCATTCAAACCAAAGGCCAGTTTGCCTTTTGTCGAGTAAAGACACTTGTTTCTGGTATGGTTTATGTCCACTTCAAACACATATTATTTGCGAACTGTGGGACATGTTTGGTTGTGTCAGACAATAAACCCTCACACGGTCATCTTTCATCAATGTTTTATTGTTGATATTGACATCCTGTCTTTGGAGTACAGGTCATGACCGCCTTCTGCTCTCTCTTGTTTAACTGGACTCTTCCTTCCTTTCCTTATCCTAAAAACCCACATCATCATCATCATCATCATCGTCGTCGTCGTCGTCGTCCTTTTCCCCCTCATCCTCTTCGATCCTGACGTCATTTGTTCAACTTCTTCTTCTTCTTCTTCTTCTTCTTCTTCTTCTTCTTCTTCTTCTTCTTCTTCTTCTTCTTCTTCTTCTTCTTCTTCTTCTTCTTCTTCTTCTTCTTCTTCTTCTTCTTCTTCTTCTCTCTCTTCTTCTTCTCTCTTCTTCCTTCTTCTTCTTCTTCTTCTTCTTCTTCTTCTTCTTCTTCTTCTTCTTCTTCTCTCTTCTTCTTCTTCTTCTTCTTCTTCTTTCTTCTTCTTCTTCTTCTTCTTCTTCTTCTTCTTCTTCTTCTTCTTCTTCTTCTTCTTCTTCTTCTTCTTCTTCTTCTTCTTCTTCTTCTTCTTCTTCTTCTTCAATTTTTTTTTTTTATCGACCTTCTTCTGAGAAAGAAGGAGCGAGAGAGAGAGAGAGAGAGAGAGAGAGAGAGAGAGAGAGAGAGAGAGACCCATCCATCAATTCTTCATTGGATAACTCCATGCTCAGACTCCTCTATCTTGTTTGGCTCCACATGTAATGTTTTATGACCCCCCCCCCCCCCCCCCGACACAACATGCTTGTTGGGAATGACAGTGACCACATTCATTACAATTACATTACATTTGGCTTATTTTCTGGCCATCACTTATCGATCCAAATACTTTGTTGTTGGCTATATATATATATGTTTGTTTTAAGGGTTTACGCGCTTGCAACACATTAGGTTATATCAGCGCCAGCTATATATATATATATATATATATATATATATATATATATATATATATATATATATATATATATATATATATATATATATAAAAGAAAATTATGCCCTTTCGCAACGACACCATAAGATTCCGTCGCCTAGGCATTCCATGAAGGAATATAGATAATCCATCAAACTGGATATCTGATGTCAACAGGAATCATCCATCTTGCCCAAGTGAGCAAATTGGGGGGTTAATAATTTTGCTCAAGAAAAAAAAACGAAAGTGTCTGCACCGGGACTCGAACCCGAGACCTTCCGGATCAGCAGTGCCTTAATATATATATATATATATATATATATATATATATATATATATATATATATATATATATATATATATATATATATATATATATATTAATTCCAAACATCTGTCGCCTTTCATGAGAAAGTCTTCTTCAGAAACCCTCCCCTCCAACTGATACTCTTTCTTCCTCTTGTAATTCTCCTGCTGATCATCATCGTCGTCGTCTTCAGCCCCTTTCCCATCACCCTTGTCCTCCTATCCCTCTTATCCTCCTTTTCCTCTAACCCTATTTCCGCTCCCTTCTCTCTCTCTCTCTCTCTCTCTCTCTCTCTCTCTCTCTCTCTCTCTCTCTCTCTCTCTCTCTCTCCTCTTCGATCCTGACGTCATTTGTTCAACTTTTTCTTTTCCTTCTTCTTCTTCTTCTTCTTCTTCTTCTTCTTCTTCTTCTTCTTCTTCTTCTTCTTCTTCTTCTTCTTCTTCTTCTTCTTCTTCTTCTTCTTCTTCTTCTTCTTCTTCTTCTTCTTCTTCTTCTTCTTCTTCTTCTCCTTCTTCTTCTCCTTCTTCTTCTCTTCTTCTTCTTCTTCTTCTTCTTCTTCTTCTTCTTCTTCTTCTTCTTCTTCTTCTTCTTCTTCTTCTTCCTCCCCGTATATCTCCCAATACCTGTATGACTCAAACTCCAACTCGTTATAAACGGACACGTATAAACATCACATTGGAAAGGAAAACGATGTCGCCTCTTCGTCGTCCATCCATCTTGTTCGATCTTGTTATTTATGTTTATATTATTATTGCTCTGATGGGAGAGGCCGAGAAGGTAACAGTCGCTATGTGACCGATTAGCCAAGCAACCATCCGTCCATCTCAGGTGACACCCATGTGACAGTTCTGACAGCCAATGATGTTTTGTGATCCCTTGTGCTAGTATAGGTTATAGCCAACATCTTGGTGTATTACCCTCTATACTCAATACGTTTTCCATATACACCTATGATATATTACATGCACCGCAAACCTTTAGAATCGATTTTCGATTATAAAGTATCCGGGCATCATATTGATTGCTAAGCGTTTAGTTAAAAAACTAACAACATCGGCCAGCCGTATATAACTTACCAACACTGCGGTTAAATGGTCTAGTGGTATGACACTCGCTGTCGGATCGGAAGGTCCTGGGTTCGAGCCTCGCTCGGCGCATAGTCGAGTCCTTGGAAAAGACTTTCTACTCACATTCTCTCACCGTACTCAGGTGTAAAATGAATACTTGGCCGTTAACAGCGTTATCTGTCGGAAAAAAATTATTATCGCCAAATAGGCGTCATGTCTCGTTCTTTATGTTACGTGTTGCTGTTGGTCAGGGACCCTTTGCTAAGCGCTTTGAGCACGTTTAGTGGATATTGGGCTATATAAAAGATCAATTTTAACATACAAAACTATGTATGGAGAACTATTCATAAACATGGCTGACTAAAGATAACAAAGAGCTGAGTGGCGTCATTTCGTTCCTTCTATATGGATGTTTTAAAGGACAAAGCAGACGATTCCATATTTTTTCAAACTCATATAAATTTGATCACTTTTTCCCGGTTTTGAAATAAATAAAGTCTAAGGCTAAATTTCGTTCACAACACAATATCGGTGTTTTATGGTAATAGTAATTGTAAAAATTGAATGATATTTAAATGAAGGAGGTCTAATACATAAACACTGGCGTTTAAATAAGTGTAAAAACCTTTTTATAATGTGGGATAGCTCAAGTATCTATTAACCGACCAGTTTACAGCGTCAAAGGAACATAAACAATGGTGGAAAATGGACTTCAGTCTTCAAGGAAGACTCGCTTTTAACTGCTGTCATGGTGAACACAGATTATTTGCTGCTTTAATCATATCAGATAATGGGAAGGATATTGATTTCAACATTTCTAGATTACGAAATTAAGTCTCTCCGTTGAAAGATTAATGGCGGTCACCAGATAAACCATAGTCCTATACAGCGATTCATTGACAAAGATGTTCTAGTATTGGCCAGAAAATGTTAAATTCAATATAATTATATAATGAACGTCAATATAAACTGGTTAAAACTTAACAACTCATAGCGTCATAACAAAGTGTTACACATAAAAAAGCCGATTCTGAAAAAATCCTTTTTACTCAGCTAGCGTTTTACAAACAAAATTTTAGTCATGCCTAGCTTTTCAGAAGTTTCTTAAGCCAACTGGTTGACATGCTTGCTGTTGATATTATCATATGCAAATATTACGATCACGGCACTGTCTCCAATCCTCAAGGTCTCGGAAAGAAAGGGACTTTTGTTGACGATGATAGACAGTCCAACATCATGATGACAATCATTTGCATTGATCAGAGATACTGTGAATGAATTCCCGATTCCATTGTAAAATGTGAGATGAAGACTCAGGGAGGCAGGATCAAAATACCGACGACCATGCGCTTGAATTTGGTCAAGGAACACCTGACTGCAAGGTTTCAATGACCTGTTGTTCACGAACGTTGGTTCCAGCCCTAATGGGACATTGTTTTTTTTCCTGACACTGACAAAAGCAGGTTTAAGATTTCATTAGTTGATGGAGGCAAAGAATATGGTGCCAGGACGGTGTTCGTTACACTGCTAGATGAGTGAAAGCAGCTTTGAGCTTTGGTATAAGAGCTATCCATCTTACATTGCTTGTCGTCATTGGGGCTTTACAAAAGCACACGTGTACCATGACTCAATCTTGTTATCAAACATGGTATTGTTAGTGTCCGATTGTTTTACTCAATTACCAATAAAATTGCTAGTTTTTTTGGATTATTATAGCGAGAATTTTCAAAGTGTATTTTTTTCCATTGTCATTTTCAAATTAATTGAATTTTAACTCTGCAGAAAAAAAAAAAAAAGAAGCCGCAGGAAGTATTAAAACAACACAAAGACAGTAAGAACATCTATGCGTTCTTCCATTTTATACATTTGCTTGCTTTTGCACTCCGCGAAATTTCAAATGTTTGGGTAAAAGTTTATGTATTTTACTCTTATCCATGTATCGTACCTGGATTTCGCTTAACGTTCTAATGAGTATGAATAATGTCAATGTGAAATAAAGTTATGCGCTGTTAATCACTGGCCAGTTTAAATTGACTCTCAGTATATATTATAGGAAAATGATGACTTGTGTTTTCTAAAATTCTTAAACCGGAGACTCATAGAAATGTAATATTATATGATTTTGTTAGCTGGGGCTCTTTCATACTTCTATTTCTATTTAACCAGTTAATTGCCGCACTCTGGGAAAACACCTATCTAAACATTTGGCCAGAAAACTCGTCCTTCAAATATCGATCGGTTTAAGTGACCCTATCTTGGCAAAAACTCTCAAACCTGAAACCTGGCGAAGTCCTAGGACGAGTTTTTCTGGCCAATTTTATAAATATCTGCGTGTCTTTCCAGAGCACAGCAGTCAACTGGTTCAAAAACAAAAGAGATTTGCCTTGTGAAAGTCATTTCGTTTGATTCAAAATTTAACTAGATATTAATATTCCTTATTTTTACAATATCAAATATTGTAATGTAAACTGTGATAATAAATTAAATATTATAATGACACGTATGTGATAACAATGTGAGATCCCTCTAATGAACCGACAATCTGCCATTTTTGGACAAAATACTTTTATATTTAAATTGCCCAGATAATTTTTACTTCCATAAATAACAACCGATTAAAATTACCCTCAGCTAATCCAAGTGTTTCACACCCGAGACCTCTTTGAAGAAGTTTGAAACCCTTTGGATCTGTTTTGTTGGGATTTTTATTTCGTAAAAGTTTTCTGATCAAATTTAAAACAAAAGTGTTTTGTTGGAGCGAGGTAGTAGAAGTGTGTCATTTGTAGCCGGCTGTTGTAGTCCCGTGTTTGCCTTGCATACCAGATTTCTATTTGTCAATGGCGGATCTTTCTTTTCTTTTTTTTTTTTCAAATTATTATCTATTATTTTCGTTATGTTTTGCTTTTAAAATTGTTAAACACGTTGTTGTTTTGTTTTGCTTTTAATTCTCTCGCGTGTTTTGAAAATCCAGGATGATGGTTTGGTAGATGTGGGAGCAGGGCTGCCAGATGGCCAAGTGTGTAGCCAAATTGACCAAATTTGGCAACAAGGAGAATCATGTCTCTAATATTAATTTTAATTTTATGATTTTTTTTTAAATCATATATTTTTAAACATAGTGATAATGCTTTTTCTAGTCCAGTTGATTTTTTAAAATACCAAAAGTCGACGAGTTTTTTAAAGGGCAAAATGTACGTAGCGTTAGGCTACGTGAGATTCCAGTCGAAATTGGCGACGAGGAACTTTGGCCATCTGACATCCGTGTGTGGAAGTAAATTTGTACAAGTTTCTATTTATTCAAGAGCGCAGGTGCCACCTGCAACAACATATATATTAATTATACGATGATAAGGTGATATTGATGATGATGATGATGATGATGATGATGATGACGATGATGATGGTGATGATGATGATGTTGGCGACGATGATGACGATGACAACCACGACCACGACGACGATGATGACTGGAAATTAATTTTGTAGTAGAATTGGAAGAAAAGTCTTTCATTTATCTAAAATACGTTGACCCGATATATGAATAGAATGTTGTTTAAAGGTGAAAATTCTCTCTAACTTGTCTCTAACTCTTTCTAAAGATACATACGTATACCCTGTTGGACTGACCAACTGTAGGCTTGGATTTATAGCCAACGATGAACACAAAAACATTACCAAAGATTCATTCGCTATGGTATCAAGTTGTTTATAATTGCTATTATTATTATTATTATCATCATCATCATCATCATCATCATCATCATCATCATCATCATCATCATCATCATCATCATCATCATCATCATCATCATCATCATCATCATCATCATCATCATTTTATTATTATTATTATCATCATATTATTATTATATTATTATTATTATTATTATTATTATTATTATTATATTATTATTATTATTATTATTATTATTATTATTATTATTATTATTATTATTATTATTATTATTATTATTATTATTATTATTATTATTATTATTATTATTATTATTATTATTATTATTGTTGTTGTTGTTGTTGTTGTTTCGTTTAAATCAAATAGAAGCAAATTTATATCCGATGCCTGTGAGTAGAGCCATAGTATCTTTCACCAGACAGTTTGCCATTCATGGTCATAAACTCCAATATTTTTACAATAGTCACTCTATATAGATCTCATGCATATTTATGAGATGATCAGATTAATGAATATGGATGTGATTAATCTGCCTTACATCTTGGTGGTTTAATACAATTTTATAGCTATATCAAACCAACTTGACCTGGTCGTGCTCAATCACTGACCAGTTGGATTCATTTCTATCAAGTGTAACGTTTGTCAAATAGTTGCCAAGGGTCCAAAATATTAACCAAGAGTTCAAACATCGATACAGTTGGGAGCTACCCCCCCCCCTCCTCCATCTCTCTCTCTCTCTCTCTCTCTCTCTCTCTCTCTCTCTCTCTCTCTCTCTCTCTCTCTCTCTCCCTCTCTCTCCCCCTCTCTCTCTCTCTCTCTCTCTCTCTCTCTCAATCTCTCTCTCTCTACTCTACTCTATCAAGTTTTGAATTTTGGCTGATGAATTCGGACTATCGAATCCTTGAGGAAAATGGTCTTCTGGCTCTTTTTAGTTTGGTGGGTTTTTTGTTGTTGTTTTTTTTTGGGGGGGGGGGGGGGGGGGGGGGGGGGGGGTTGGTTTTTCTATCTTGTGTTTTTTTTTCTTCTTTCTTTCTTTCTCTTTTCTTTTAAATTTTTTTTTTAATGTTTTTTTTGTTTGTTAGTTTGGTTTTCTGGAGTTTTTTGGGTTTTATTTATTTTATTTTTTTGGGTTTTTTTTTTTTTTCAATGACCCAGATTTGAGAGTTTTTGCCAGGCTGAGGGTCATTTTAATCGACCGATATTTGAAGGACTGACAGCAATCGTTTTTAATACGTTTTGACATGAAAACTCCTTGTAAGAAAAAAAACGTATTTTGTCAGTATTGTTGTTTATGTCTCGGATATGGACAATAAGATTAATATTATAACTTCCTTAAATCTGTGACTGTTGACCTTCGTAATAACATGGAGTCTCTCTCTCTCTCTCTCTCTCTCTCTCTCTCTCTCTCTCTCTCTCTCTCTCTCTCTACTCTCTCTCTCTCTCTCTCTATATATATATATATATATATATATATATATATATATATATATATATATATATATATATATATATATCTTTATTGGGGGGGTTTTTCCGGGCGTGGGCGTTTGTTTTTTTGTTTTGGTTTTTTTTTTGTTTTTTTTTTTGTTTTTGTTTGTTGTTTTTTTTGTTTTTTGTTTTGTGTGTATTTGTTGTTTTGCTTTGTTTTTGTTGTGTTTTTTTTTCTTTCTTTGTTGTTGTTGTTGTTGTTGTTGTTTTTGTTGTTTTTTCCCCTTTTTTTTAAAGATTGAAAGATATAGGTAGCTGTGCATTTAAAAGTAAAACTCCAATGCATGATCTTAAATAGAGACATTCGTATAGCCATGATATAGCCCGACGTGTTTTATCTATATATAGCCTATTTCCACAGAGACACCACGATCAATGAGTTTCATATGGGTAACCATGCACGTGTGGAAAAAAAGAGAGACGTAAAATTTATATTAAAGTTCAACAATAAAATGTATTCTTCCCATATCCGCTTCCTTTATCTTTGTGACTATGACAGATGATGTTAAATTCGTCGTCATAGTAACACAACATACCACAAGGGCAATCAGTAAGTTCCTTGGTGACGTCAACAGTAAAAAGCTGTTGGGAACGGTTTTAGACCGCTTGACTGCCATGCTTGACTGGTTATGCAGATTTGATCAGATGCTTCACTCGTTTAGCCCCTGTTGTTTTGGTCGTGGCTTTGGGCCAAGTAAAGACGTTACTACTGCCTTCTCTAGTCTATTTTCTTTGTTTTGTTTTCTTCCTAACGGTATCCCACCCCGTACATTTTTTATACAGCTGGTTTGATACATCACTGACTTCCTTTGTATTGCATTGCTCCTTGGATGTAAGTTTTCGAGTTAAAAGCCACACAACTATATAGAGATCTCTAACATTAAAAACAAACGGTTAAATAAGAATAAAATGCTATGCATAGAAGAGAATGTAAAATCCTATGTAATTAAATGTCTTTTGAGTTTAGAATTCAGTTTGTCGAGTAATTTATCAAACATACCATCTGCAGTATCACTCGTGTTCGTTTCCTGTAACTATAAGTCTGTGAGTTTTCAAGACACACGACTAACAACCAAAACAGACGAGACGAAACAAAGACTGCTATCTATGTATAGAACAGAATGCAAAATCCTATGTGACTGTCTTTTACATTTAGAAGTTGAAATCAAAGAATATTTTACAATAAATAGTACGTTCAAGATCACTCGTGTAAATGAACTGCTATATCGTAATTTATCTACTTATTTCTCAAAACTAAATTCTTTCAAAGATTTTCACGTGCCTATCTTTGTGGAGGAGTAACAAAGAGAAAACGTTTGAATTTTGTATCGTACCTTAAGTTTTAAAACAATGAATTAACATAGAGCCGACAGGTAAAAAAATATGCGTTGAGTTGTGGTGGTATTTTCAGTAAATGTATTAAACTCTGTCGTGTCCAGTAATTTTTTATGCTCTAAAAATGTTTATTTATATCTAAGTCTCAACATTTGGCTAGCTGGTTTTTTTTTATGATTCTTTAGGTTTTCATCTTGCTATTTATTTTTAATTAACATAGAGGGTATAAAAGAAAGAGAAAAGCGAAGACATTAAGTTTATTAAAATGTTCGTTTTATGAGAACATTGCCTCAGTCGGAAAAATTGGGGGGTTTTTTTGGGTTCTTTTTTTTTAATTTTAGACAGAGAACTTGTCCTTCAAATATCGATCGATTAAAATGACCCTCATCTTGTCAAAACCTCTCAAACTTTAGACTTCATTGTCAGAGGGTTAGATTTAGTTCTTGACACGTCTGTGTAGGTATAGAACAATTGCGAGGTTGAAAAATGACCGAGAAGTTAAGTCAGAAGATGATTAATGTTGACTTTTTGATTGATGATTGATGCATCGTAAACTAAAAAGTAGTTATTATATTGTGAACAACGAGATGAAAATAGATTTTTTTGATGGATGGGCGGATGGATGGAGTGATAGATGAAGATCGATCGCATCCCCTCCATCCACGAATCTCGACGGACATCAAATAAATGCCGTCGGTAATGGATCGAGTGCGGGGAATTGAAAAATTGTTTATTCAGTAAGGAGATAAATTTGACCACTTGCATCCATTAACCCTTTCATGACGATACTAAAACCAACATTCCTCCCGTCATTTATCTAATCACCACATACAACAAACCTAACCGATTTTACCAAGAGAATAGTAACCCGAGTCTCACTGTTGTTACTGCTCTCTTGGTGAAATCTGTAAAACATGGTGTCAGGTTACAGTGAGGCCTTGACCCTTGTGTAAAATTGATAAAGTGATAATTCAGCCCACTACATCGATAAAATACTACACCTTGACTGTTTCACAGTGTACTTTATTTGCTCATTTCAGCCACAAAACTCTTCCTTCTTCTATGGATAGATTAAAATGATCTTCAACTTGTCAACAATTACAAACTTCATTGTAGTCTCAGTTTTGAGTCTTTTAAAGCAAGTTGATGATTTTTGTGGTACAGTGGAATCCGCATTAAGTCAACTCTCTTAAACTCAACATCTCCTTAAAGTATGTACCAAATTCTCTTTTCTTTACCTAAGTATGTTCCGTTGATAATGAAAAAAGTCAACCAATTTTACTGGCCCGGTGATGTTGGCTTTATCAAGATTCCAGTGCATATCAATAAATAAAGTAAATATTTTCTGGCCAAAATGAAAAAATAAGTGTTTTATCAGTGTGTAGATGTGATTAATAGACAGTCGGAGGATTTCAGATTGGAAAGTAATTCAGTCTCACCATCAAAGGCTTTATAAGGAGATAAATCATCCCACATACATCCATTAAGTACCAGCCTTGTACCCCCCCCCCCCCCACCTGTAACCTGTAGTCTCACGGTGTGGTATCTTATCACGCATACCATTTTAAAACGTTTCAAGGTTTGTTCGATATAGGATGGCTCAAATTAAGTTGCTACGAAATGACAGTTCTCTTGAAATGACAGTAGTCTTATAGAGTCATAGATAGGTCCACGGAGTCGGAGTTTATCCTGGTTTCTGTAGCGTTGAAAGGACAGTCATAAATATTGCCCGCCATTGTTTGGATGGGACGACATTCTATCACAATGTACTTCCTGTTAGATGAAATAAATCCTACTAACCAGTCAGTCAATGCTGATTATACAGAGAGATCAGGGGAAAAAAAAAAAAAACCCACAAAACTATTATACTCGGATTCATAACCGGCCCCTTGGCTTGTGAGTAGAGTGTTCTATAAGATAAACGAAATCGACGTCACTCAGCTCTTTGCTATTGTTTTTAGACAGCAATTTTAATGATTAGTGCTCACCAAATTATATCTCTCAGACTATAAACGTTCAAGATTACACACAGTTTTGTGTGTTGGTACGTTATGTCCGGCTGGCGGATGTTGTAGTTTACCTGAACGGATAATATAAATCACTAGCATTTGATCTATCTCTGGATCCCTCGTATGATTATGGGCTAATCATTTTCTTTTGATCAAAATCGAAACTACGTATGCAGATATGGTTCAATCGTGTGGAGTATGTTTTATGTTTGTCTTTTATCTGACTGGGAAGCTGTACCTAGCTGAAAGTACCATGCGATGTTTATGCAATGTCTTATGCATGAGACCCCCCCCCCCCCTCCCCCCGAGAAATATCGGGATAAACTCATTATCCGTAGTCCTGCTGGTGGGTCAAAATGGCTTTTCTCGAATGCAACAACAATGAACTGTCCGGTTTTTAGAAAAGCGATCATAACTTACTGACAGAGTGTATCAACTAGGCAGACGCATAGCTTTAACTTCTCAAGTCCCGTGAAATGTTCATCCTCTCATGAAAAGAGCCTTTGTGAAAACCTTGAAACGCCGATATACTTTAGGGCCATAAAGCACTACAGGGCGTCCCTGGGGAAGACGCTACCGTTTCATAAAATAGGATTATATAGCCCAGGGCATCAAAGCCATAAAAAACGGTCAGGGTTTGAGATGCTGTCACTGCTGTTGTATTGGACCAATGAAATGGATGGTTGGTTGCTGGTGACTCGATCACTTTTATTATAGGCGAAAGTGAAAAGTCGATCCCAGTTTAAAATGTGACCTATCGCCTCAAGACGGTATTGTGTAGAAATGGACCTGTTGCTTTACAGTCAAATTTTGGTTTATCGTGTAGAATTTGAGACAAAATAAATGCTTGCCTTCAGTTGAGTGGATTCAATCTCTTAACCAATTAACGGTCGTGCTCTGGGTAGACACGGAATTTAAAAATAATTTGGCAAAAAAAAAATTTTTTTTTAAAATCTTCCTTCAGATACGATCAATTTAAATTATCCTCATCAAAGCAAAAACTCTCAAACCTGGGACCTCGCGATGTCTTCTTTTGAGAAAAGACGTGCCGATCACTTCTCTGTCCTCACTGTTTTATATATATATGTTGTTTTTTTTTGTTGGCTGAAGAATGGTTTTGAGCCCGAAACAGTCCGTGTTTGGTATTTATCCTTTTTCTGAAGCTGTTATATTTATTAAATTTATTACTTGTTCCAGGCAACAGCTTCTAGCAGCTTAGTATCAGTTTGACTTCCTCTGCCCTACTCTGAAATAACACATTCAAAAATATTTTGGAAAGAAAACTCGTCTTTCAAATATCGATCGACTTCAAGAAAGTCCCATGTTTGAGAGTATTTGACTAGAGGAAGGTCGTTTTAATGATGGATATCTGAAGGACGAGTTTTCTGGCCAAAATTTTAAATACGTATCTTTCCAGAGTACGACATTTAGCTGGTTAAACTGAAACTTACATTTACTTCTCCTTACTAGGTTATCACTTCCTCGACTTTAAATGAAAATAATAGTAATTTATTAGATACTATTATTTTGTCTAAACTCATGCCATTCAAACTGAAACCCTGTCATGTATGGTATGCATGCGCTAAATATTAATTGAGAATGACGTCATAAGGAATCATTTTAAAACTGACTTTCTATCGTAATAACTCTCCAAATCATTGGAGTTAAAAGTGAAAGATTTTAACGTCTCTTCAATTTTTGTACTCTATTTTATTGTATTAAATTCTGGTTTTAAACCAAAAAGACGTGTTTGTTTTTTTTCTTCGTCTTTTTAGTGTTAGGTCTCCATCCTATGTTTACGCAGCAGTAATGTGAAGTCTAGTCTAACTTCTTCGAGTTTTGTGGATATGTGAGTGTATTGTGTGAGCCTGTGTATGTTTGTGTGTGTGTGTGTGTGTGTGTGTGTGTGTGTGTGTGTTTGTATGTGTGATATTGGCTGTGTAAATGTTACAGGGAGGGTTAGAACAAAGGCCCAAAATGCCATCTAGGTCGGGCTTGCAGGGTTTCAGAAGAATAGGATGACAACTTCATTTTGGCTTTCTTGTGACACGTTTGTTTGTTTGTCTGAGTTATTGTGTAAAAGGGGTGAGAGGCGGGTGAGATGAACAAGGAAATAAATGTAAGAGATAGATAGATAGATAGATAGATAGATAGATAGATAGATAGATAGATAGATAGATAGATAGATAGATAGATAGATAGATAGATAGATAGATAGATAGATAGATAGATGGATGGATGGATGGGTGGAAGAATGGATGAGTGGATAGACAGGTAAAGAGAGAGAGAGAGAGAGAGAGAGAGAGAGAGAGAGAGAGAGAGAGAGAGAGAGAGAGAGTATTATGTTCCGGTTAAACCAACTAGAATCTGTGAAATTTTTGTTTTACTATTTTCCATTAGTTTCGAACGAATTCAGTTAAATTGTGAGGCTTTCATCGTGTTATGTTTTATTCAAATCGCAGCATGTCTTGTCCAAATCATGTGGAAATGTCTTTGACATAAACCTACAATTTAAGATCCAACATTATTTAATTCTCCTGTTTATTATCTGACATTACAATATTTATTAACATGATCTCGCCCTGTCCATGAAGTTTTAATAAACAAAGTTAGACGTGATTTATGATATTGACATTTCCTTTCTCTTCAAGTCGATGGGTTGTGAAAGTTAACGCAAGACTTCCAGGAACATTTCATTTAAAGCGAACAGAACCTTTTTTTTTAAATCATAGGGAACTACGATTGAATCGAGATGCTGTAAATTCAAGTGATGACGTAGTCTGAAAAAACAAACAACAGGTATTTGAATTTTTAGGCCCGAAAACTCGCCCGTCAAAAATCGATCGATTAAAATTACTCATCTTAGCAAAAAACTCTCAAACCTAGAACTTACAAAGTCCCAGGTTTGAGAGTTTTTGCTTTTTTTTTTTTTTTGTTTGTTTGTTTGTTTTTTTGAGCAAAGACGAGTCGGTCATTCTCCTTTTTCCAATATCCACTTCCTTGATTTTACCCTATGACGTGATAATATTGATTTGTTGACACAAATACAACACGCACACACACACACACACACACACTCACACACACACACACATGCACACACCTTAGAATAACAAGATATGTAAATATGTTAAGGCCTTTTCCTTGTTTTCCCATCCCCAGTTTGACAGATTTCTAAGTGCCAAAGGGGTCCACCCCGATCACGGAGGTCGCTCATTTTGTCTCATCACAGACGGCCAAGCACATCTCAGACAGGTAAAAATAAGATAAATAAACACAACATATTCTACATTTTACAATTAAGGAAAAATAGTTAAACAATTTTATAATTTATACAATGATATCCCCGACACGATGAATACATGCTGTCATTCCTTCCTATCGAACATGATAGAAAAGTAGTTATTCGAATGGTTTTGTTTCATCGCCTATAAGATATTTTTTTCCTTTATTAATTTTCTTTCTTTGTACAGCTGGAAAGCTAGTATTAATTTTATTCATTTATCTATCAATTTATTTATTTATTTAGTCGGATATTTTTTTTTTCTAGCACCACTAGATATATTTATTTATGTGTTTGTTTATTTAGTCCTTTATTAACTTTTAATTCTTGCCCCCTTCCACGCACATTTTCCCCACCTGTCATTAAAAAAAAAAACAAAAAAACAAAATCTCAACCAATGGTCATTTGCCAATCTGATCCGATGACATCGTCAGTGCATTCAACACGAGTGCTGCAAGAAGAACATCACCTTGCCCGGCTACTTCTACAGGTTTTACGACCTACGGAAAGAATTTGGCCGGTTTTACAAGACAGACGCGGTCACCGACATCAAGATGATGACTGATTGTATCCTTTTACACACCTTCGTTGTATTATATTCTCAATGTTTTTGACCATATGAAAAATTTGTCTATGATACAGGGCTAGAAATACCAAAAAGGACAATAATGCTTTGAAAAATATAAGAAAGCCTCCGTCGACTAACTGAGGATGGAACCTCGGATCTTCTGATTGTCGGACAGTGTAACCATTACACCATTGAAGTTTTGTTTTCATGTCTGTATCGATATATAATATATATATATATATATATATATATATATATATATATATATATATATATATATATATATATATATATATATATATATTTGTTATTAGATTCTTTTTGATCACAGAGATTTACTACTACTACTATTACTACTACTACTACTACTACTACTACTACTACTACTACTACTACTACTACTACTACTACTACTACTACTACTACGGCTATTACTACTACCACACACTACTACTACTACTACTACTACTACTAATAATAATAATAATAATTATTATTATTATTATTATTATTATTATTATTATTATTATTATTATTATTATTATTATTATTATTATTATATTATTATTATTGTTGTTGTTGTTGTTGTTGTTGTTGTTGTTGTTGTTTACTTTCAAGTCATGTACATACTTGAAAATTTTGTATGTAAAGCACCATAGTTGGTGGGTTGTAGTACACAATATACTTATGTTAGTGGCCTGGCGATGACATCAATTCAGACATGCTTTGGTTGTCGGGCACTGACCAATGGCGCTCGTATTTGCTGTCCTGCCGTAATCCTTTCACGGCCACACTAAATGTCTTTCCAATTATAAATTATCCCATTATATTATATCAAGCTGGTGTTATTTACACCATTTACAGACAAGATTTACAGACGCCAAGAGAACAATAACAGCAATGCGACTCGGGCTTCATTGGAAGCTCAAGCTGTATTGCGTTTAGGAGTGGTGACTGACGTCGATTATAGATCGTCCCTCTCGTGGCCAGGAGGAGTTGCCTTAACATTCGAGTCGTGAGTTCGAATCATCATCGCCTCAAAGTTTTTATTCTCTTTTGTCTTCTGGCACTTTTCTACTCACTTCATTTCTTATTATTGCGTTTACCGCTGTTTTTACCGTTACGAGAAATCAAATCACGTTGGTGTTTCTGCTCTCCTTGTGAAAATGACTAGAAAAGGTTATATCATGTATTATAAGTCATGTTAGATTAAATTCGAATCTCACGGGAGAGAGGTTAAGTAGATTGGTATTTCTCTTGGGGCTATCTTTCCATTAGCCTTGGTTTACACAGATACACAGATGGTTTACATAGATAGCATGTAATATGTGCCGCCATGTTGTTGTTGGTAAGGACGTACATGCCAAACTTTTGGGTTTCGAGTCTCTATCTAGATCTCTGCGGCGGTCTTTAAATTATGTATAACACATCTTATCTGACTAATGTACTTTACCAAACCATCAGGATGGTGTGTGTGTGTGTGTGTGTGTGTGTGTGTGTGTGTGTGTATGATTTGTGTTTGGAAGGATGGTTAGTGTACGCATGTCTGTAAAGGAAGAGGTGAGGGACGGGATGGTGTCTGAATTCGTATAATAATATATGGATTTAATTTTACAACTAATTGTTAGAGCCGTTATTTTCATGGTTTTATTTTGGAGTGTTCAACTCGGTTGTTTTTGTTTTGATTTGTTTTGTTTTGTTTTTTCGGGTTGTTTTTTTTTTTTTTTTTGTTCTTTGTTCTTTTTTTGTTTTGTTTTTTTACTTTTGTTTTGTTTTGTTATGTTTTGTTCATATTTTACTTCTTTTTTCTTTTTCTTTTTTTTTTTTTTTTTTTTTTTTGGGGGGGGGGGGGGGGCGGAGGGGAGTTGGGTTTTTGTTGGGGTTTTCTTTTTTTTTTTTTTTTTTTTTTTGGAGTGGGGGGGGGGGGGGGGTCATCTTTTAAACTCCAAACCGGTTTTTTGAATTTATCTATCTTACATGAATCAGCTTACGGACCTGAGTGTGAAATATTTCAAAAGACTTAGGCTTTAATCAAATTGTTGGTTCTACGTATTTGCAATTTTGATAACCCAAGTTGTTATGGGCTCATAGTTGTAATGGAAATATTCTCAAACCAACGGAAAATAGTGTCCACAACAAAAACAATGTTCAATCAAGCCCATAATTGCGTTTGGTTATCAGACCTCCTGATATGTTCACCTAGGCTTAACTTGTTCAGATATAATTTTTTCACACACCCATAAAAGACTAATCTTCGTCAGTCTTGACCATGAAGTCCAAATGTCCACATTCTGTTCTCTTTTCTACGACAAGGCAGTTCAGTCGGTGTTTTCCCTTGTGCCACCAGTTCTTGTCTCATGAATTCCAATTTGTTTTTTTCTATTTTGTTGGGGTTTTTTTTTTAGTTTTGTTGTTGTTTTGTATTGTTGTCTTTTTTTTCTTTTTTAAAAAAGTTTTTGCTTTTGTTGTGACATTTTTTTTTTCTTTTGTAATGATCCCCCTTTATTTCAAAACATGTTTGAAGATGCAAACAAAGCAAAAAGTCATGCATAGACCCATTTTATAACCACCATTGTGATAAGGCACACAGTTCCTATTCTTGTTACTTCCATTTCCTTCACCTCTCGACTTTTCTTAGCAAACAACAACTACTTTCTCCCTTGTCCTATTTACTAAACTAATCGAGGCTGCCTTCCCAATAAACCCCTTCTACCCCACCACCTTTTCTCACAGCAACGACCCCCCCCCCCCCCCCCCCCCCATTCTGTCGTATTCTGACCACACAAAAAAACACATTATTTAAAACTTGTATTCAAATAAAATAATTCAATTAAAATAATATTTCAATTAAAATAACCCTCAACTTTTCACAATTTGTCAAACTTAGGACTTCAGTATAACGCTTCTCTCTCTCTCTCTCTCTCTCTCTCTCTCTCTCTCTCTCTCTCTCTCTCTCTCTCTCTCTCTCTCTCTCTCTCTCTCTCTCTCTACTATAAAACTTCACTGAAGTCCCAGGTTCGAGAGTTAGGTCAAAATTTTGAATACGTGTTTGATCAGAGTACGGCAGCGCTGTGCAGTTTGCCTAACTGTACAAACTTACAACACAACTACCACAAGTGATGTACACTGGCAAAACATCCTTTTTTTTTTCAATTTTGGCCCCATTCTTTTTTTTTTTAAGAGCAAACTTTTACATCTCATATCCATAGATGAAGGTTATCCAAGACTTGTCAAAAATTGTCAAACGTGATGCTTATAAAAAAAAGAAGAAAAGAAAAGAAAGATGTCTAAGTTTAGGACTTCGTTCTTGTCGTCGTAATCTATCTATGACGTAAAAGTTTTATGGCCAATTTTTTTTTAAAGCCTTTTTTATCAGTGTCCTGTAGACTACCTTCTAAGTCGATACTGACCAGGGGTTTAATTGAGAGCTTTAGGAAAGCTTAATAAACAAAGTGGTCCCCATTGGTGAGCCTATTTCCGCTTACTTAGTGCCCCGATCTCACACTGTTTGTTCCATGGGAAAGAGATTATCCTATGCTGATCAAACATTGGGTTGCTTCTGACACAGGGCTGGGCGGGTTTCCTTCACATGCTTCTTGTTGCGATTACGACGACATGTACATAGAATAGAGACATCGGTGGACACCACAGACTGTCACGACTTAGGCCTACTGTCCCGCTAGTTAGCCGAATATTTTGATTCCGTTATGGTTCGATCTCGTCCTTCAATATCATAATATGCTTGTTCAAATCGGAAGCTAAATTTAACGGTGTATAGATTAGATAACATTTATTTTCCGAATATTATTAGATATTATGTTGACAATTCTTCAACCCGTGGGCGTGGGGGGGGGGGGTTGTTTCTTTAAAATATATAAGTAGTTACCCAAAAGCAATTAATCTGAGTTCATTTTTTTATTTTTACCACTATCGATATTTGAAATGTCTACCCGCCATGCCATGAGCTGCATCTTTTGTTACCTGTTTTAAAAAAAAAAACAGCTTTTATATAGCGTAATATCCACTAAACGTGCTCAAAGCGCTTTACAGGGCAACCCTAGCTCACAGCAACACTTAACATGTGGGACGAGACATTATGCCTGATAGGCGGTATTACATTTTTTTTTCCAAAAGAGACAACGCTGTTAATGGCCAAGTACTCATTTACACCTGAGTACGATGAGAGAATGTAAGTAAAGAGCCTTGTCCAAGGACTCAACTATTCGCCGCCCAGAGTGTCATACCAGTAGACTACATAGCCTCACAATGATATTGATAGAATTCTTCTGAAACTATGATTTGTTGGATTATATCATAAAAACCATAACTTATATTAAAATAAAACTATTTCAAACCACTTTAACGCTAACGTTTTTTTCAAAAGAGCCCAGGCCTTAAGACATTTTGACAACGTGACATTTCATCGATATTTGACCTTAAAGTGTTCTGGCCAAATAAAAGTAAAACGTTTTTGTTTAACCAGTTAACTTCCATTCTCGTGGGGGGGGGGGGGGGGGGGGGGGCTCGCATTTTAGAATTTGGCCAGAAAACTCTACCTTCGAATATCAATCGATTTAACTGACCATCCTTGACAAAAACTGGCAAACCTGGGACTTCGCGAATCAGAGGTGTGATTCGTTGTTTGATTTTTTCCCCTTAAAATCTTCCCCCTTTTATAACGACGATAAGTCTGAAATGAATCTTCTTATTCCCAATCAAAGCTCCTTTGATCGACGAAATCGACAAATATTGGAATCAACTCAATTGTATGGAGGCACCTCTTTACACGGGCGTGGTTTTGAAAAATGAAAAAAAAATGACTTGGGACGTTTGATGCATTTGTCTTGTAGATGTGTGTATGTGTGTGTGTGTGTGTGTGTGTGTGTGTGTGTGTGCGTGGGTGTGTGTGTGAAGGAGAGAGCAGGGACAGGTAGAGAGAGAGAGAGGGAGAGAGAGAGAGAGAGAGAGAGGGTGTGAGAGAAAATGTATGTGTGTGTATGTATGTATGTATGTATGTATGTATGTATGTATGTATGTATGTATGTATGTATTTATGCATTTATGTATGTATGTGTGTGAGTGAGATAGATATAGATAGATAGATAGAGAGCTAGAGAGAGAGAGAGAGAGAGAGAGAGAGAGAGAGAGAGAGAGAGAGAGAGAGAGAGAGAGAGAGAGGTTTGTAGAGATGGAGGGGGTCAAGAAGAAGGAGAAAATTAACCATTAATTTGTCAACATTTTCTCCCAGACATTTCTTTATTTTTCCTTTGTTGTTATTTAATTTTTTTTTTCTTTCCTTTTTGTTATATTTTCTTCTAAATATATTTGACATCTAAACTGCCTGTGATGTGGTTTGCCCTATGCTGCGTTCCGTTTGCGTGTTGACCAAGGGCAAACCACGACACAAAGACGGTAGGTTTTGCCATGGCTTGAGAATGTTTGACAAGACCTCTGGGAGTTTGGGAAAGTGGCTTGTTGTAACCCTCCCCTCCCCCCGCCCCTCTCTCTCTCTCTCTCTCTCTCTCTCTCTCTCTCTCTCTCTCTCTCTCTCTCTCTCTCTCTCTCTCTCTCTCTCTCTCTCTAGCTGTCAAATGACAGAGTTGTGTGAATGGGGCAGCATAAGTGAGAGAGAGAGAGAGAGAGAGAGAGAGAGAGAGAGAGAGAGAGATAGGGAGAGATGGGGAGGGGGAGAAAGTTAAAAAGAATACTCAAACAAAGATTATCATAACTATTATTATACTTTTTGACTCAAATGACAGAGTTGTGTGGATGGGGCAGCATATGTGTGTCTGTGTGTGTATGTGTGTGTGTGTGTGTGTGTGTGTATGTGAATGTGGGGATAAGAATGAGGTTAGTAGGTAGAAGATGAATCGAGGGTCAAGGAAGGTTAAAGCATGTTTGAGGTGAAAAGAATGATGATGATGATGATGATGATGATGATGATGATGATGATGATGATGATGAGTCGGAGGAGGAGGAATTTTTAAAAAATGAGGTCTAATCGTAGACCATATAGGTAATTATAGGCCCAGCAATTATTATGCTGGCAATATTAACTATGCTTATGGGGAAATGGAAAAAATTATTATTATTATTATTATTATTATTATTATTATTATTATTTATTTTAATTATTATTATTATTATTATTATTTTATTATTATTATTTTATTTATTTATTATTATTATTATTATTATTATTATTATTACATGTAACATAGTCGTCCAATGGTTTGATTTCGGTGAAATTGGATTTGTATGACTGGAAGTGAAAATGGAACAATAATATTTGATGGGCCTTTCTGGGCAGATAAATTGAGCATACCGTGAGAGGTTGGAACGCTGGTTTGGTGGCGGTCAATTCAGTGAACTTTGAATAATAATAATACAAATAAAGTGTTCTTTTATCGCGCTAAATGCCGAAGCCACAAAGCGCTTTACAATATACTTGTCAAACCATAAACACACTCGTACCGAGCCAAACAGACACACGCACACACAACAGCCACACACACTAACTATGCAAGTTTTACAAAATGAAATTGACATTCTTTTTTACAATCTTTTTTGTTTGACTGTTTATTTTTCTTCAGTATCAGCTCATGTACAAGTAAGAGGGAAAACTATTTTGGAAAAGGTTGATGACCATCAGTTGTAAACTAAACGTAAATCTCTTGTACGTATAACCCGTGGCCCTATAAAAACCTCCCCTACATCCCTCCCCTTCTCCCGTCTACAATCATGGTTGAGTGTCCATTACTTAGTCGCCTATCCACCAAGCCATGTCACCCTTGTGTCACCAAATCTTTTTAGGGATGAACCTCTCCAACGGTTTTTTTTTAAAAACACATAGACAGTCGTGCCATGGAAAGAAGTGATTCGATACACAGCTTTAGCATATAAATCATCTAAAAACAAGATGGATGGTTATCTTTGTTGTTGTTATGATTGATTTCGTCTTGTCATTATTGCTGCCGTCGTTGCTTTTATACTAGATGTTGTTGCTGCTGTTTTCTATGTTGCAAACTGTTTATGTGTGTGCATGCATGTGTATAAAATAGGGAAGGGTATGAATAACCGTTGCATCTATTTTTATAATCAAGTTATGGTTCGTTTTTATTAAGACTTTTTTCACAACAAAATTTCAGTGTCCTGTAATATTTGAAGTAATGAATTTGAATAGGATATTAATGACTTACTGACTTTAGCCTTTCGCTTCCTAATCATCTGATCGGGAGACCTCGGCTGCCTCTCTAATCACCCTTGTAAACTCCTTCCACAGTTCACGGTCCTTTGCTAATGTCAGAAGATCTTCCTTTGATTTGAGTTCTTGGTTATTTTGGGGGTGTTTCAGGTCTCCATTTAGGACACTGTGAATTGACTTGGGTTGTCTTTATTTTTTTGTGTCCAGATGGGGGGGGGGGGGGGGTTGTCATGTATTAACTGTACTGGTGTTATATTTTCATCTCTTCTGGCATATTCTGTCCATTGATTTGAATAGAAAGGTGTTTTTGATTGTACTTTTAGCACAGCGTTTTAATGCTTATTTTTGCTTTCGGGATACGCGAGTACGAAATCAAAATCGATTCGATCTATTAAAGATACAAAGCAAGATACATAATTATTTTTAAATGGCAAAAATTGACTTAATAACATAACCTTTAAGAAGATCATCAGTTTAACATCACCATGCCGACGTTTTTATTCTGTTATAAATGTCATCCGTTACTATACTATGTTACAGTTTTCGTAGCCAAGTAGACAAAGGCGTCAATTTCACAATCTGAACACTCGCCTCAACAAAAATGAAGTGACTGGTGTATCCTACAGGAAAAATATAATATGACGTCTTCTTTAACATTGAGATGTTTTCCATATTTTATATAATACAGTTGCCCTTCTTGCTCAAGTGAATTCAACGAGAGCCCGAGAACGTTCGCAAGAGCCTCGTCGAATTTTAATCAGGGCAAAGTTAATTATTTGCTTTTCTATGTTAGACTAAATAAACTCAGGTGGTCTGACTTGTGAAGAAACCACGAACTCAACATTTTTTTTTTTAGTTCTAAGGCGATTAAGCAGACATACTTGTTTTACTTGTGGAAGTCAGGATTAAGAGAGTAGATAGGCCGTGGATTCTGTACTCTGAGAGTAGGCAATACTCAATCTGAATGAGTCAGTCGAATTAATTGAAGAAGATAGTTATACCACTAATTATTATTATTATTATTATTATTATTATTATTATTATTATTATTATTATTATTATTATTATTATTATTATTTATTATTTATTATTATTATTTATTATTATATTGTTGTTGTTGTTGTTGTTATTATTAATATATATTTTTTTTTTCAAAATTAGGAGAGCAATGCGTCTTTTCAGTTGCAAAATAATTTCTCTAAGAAATTATTAAATTTAATTTATTTTTGATTCATCATAATGCAAAATATGTCCACACCTAGCCGCCACATCATGCCATGTTATCACTGAGCGGTTTGGGGGTTTTTTTGTGTTTGTTTTTTTTTTTTTTTAGTTTTGTTTTCTTTTTCTTTTCTTGTTTTTTTTTTGTTTGTTTTTTTTTTTTTTTGTTTTCAAGTTACGTCATCGTTTCCCCCAATTTGGAGTGACTTTGTAGTTTAAAATGCCAGCTTTTTATTTATTTATTGGTTGGTTGGTTTGGTAGTTTGATGTTTGCATGTAATTGATGTGTGTATTTGTGTGTGTATATATATATGTGTGTGTGTGTGTGTGTGTGTGTGCGTGTGTGCGCGCGCAAATGTTTTAGTCCAGTGAAAAATTCATCTTCCTTTAAAAACAGCACAGCTATGGCGCACACTGACAAATCATCCTTTTCTCAATTTAATTTGGCTAGAAATTGTTTTCATCGTGTCTCAACAGATAAAAATGTCCTTCAATATTTAAAATTCTTATATGTAAGACTTCTTAAAAACCGTAGAGGTTGACACGTTGGCGTCATCTCAGTTGATAATTGGAAGTGTATAAGGGTTTTGGGCCAAAATGAAAACAAATCAACAAAAAGAAGAAGAAGAAAAGTATTTTGTCAATGTAGATCAGTCTGATTCTGTATGAATGTAGATTTTCTCTGTTGTCTTCTCGCTTAAAGGCGGATATATTACGTGTATATATTATACTATCTCTTTCGTATTTCCATGATAAATGGGGTCGCCTCGGGCTCGAAATGAACTCGAGGGGATCCCAACACTGACCAATGGTCAATGGTGTGATCTGGGGTCCTGGATTCACGCCTCTTTGTCCTCCCGAGATTGGGGGACTTAGAGGAGACCTCCGGGGCAAGTCCATTGATAACGGATAGGGGTGTCAGTTTAGATGACAGGGAGGAAGGAGCTACTTTTGCTCGTTGTCGATTATTTTGGTTTGGGGATATGAAATTTAGATTCTCGTAGCAGTGTTAATTACGTCATGTTGTAGGGATTAGTTTTTTTTCTTTCTGAAGCTAATGAAAATAAGTCAAAATTGCGTTTCTTATTTGGAGAACGAAATTAATTAATTAATTAATAAAATCATTGCCATGATGGTCGAAAAGGAGTATTTTCTATGACAGGGGTGGCTAATGTGTTAGAGTGTTATATTTATTGTTTCCCTTCTGGGTTAGTTTCATATGTTATCATTTATTCGTATTTTTCACTTTATAAATCGGAGTCTATGTTTCGGTATCGCCCTAAAATGACGTACTTTGTCAAAAGCTAGATACAATCTCATCACTTTGACAGTATATTATGGGAATTAACTCAGCTCTTGGTTGCTGATAAAAAACATTTTCAACAAAATGATGTGCAGATCTATCCCATATTCAATATTATTTTGGCATGTATAATTCCAGCACAATATCAGTCAATTCATTCAATTTCCTGATCGACCACCTTCATCAAGGTTTGTTTTCTTTCACCAAACTCTCGACGAGGTTGTATTTATATTTTTTGTATTGTATAGATAGTTTGCGCTTGACTAAAAGTTCACAACACTGCCATCCGGAAGTATAACGGACCAACCAACATATACAACACTCTGTGTAACCATGAACTTTTATAGTCTGGATAATACAGTTAAGTGAGAATTACTCATAAACGTGGGTGGCAAAAAACAATAACAAAGACCCAAGTGACGTCACTTCATTCTATCTATATTTTTTCACGTCCTACACGTTGTGTAAACCTTGCGTGTCGTAAGATATTGCTGGGCCACTCACAGTGAGAAGATTGATGAACGTTTGATGTAAGATTCAATCAATTCAGGCTGTTCATTGTCCCTTTCATCGCGTATTCTGTTCGGCACCGACAAAACAGGATTTATTTTTTTCAGGTTAACAAGAAAACTTTTTTTTTAAATATTATCGATCCCTCCACCCAACTTTTCGAAAACCATGAATTGAAGTCCCAAATTTTAGATTTGTTGGCATGTCGGTCAGGAGCGGGTCATCTTTATTGATCGTCGTTTGTATTTGAAATAAAACTTGCCCAGCCAATTAAATAAAAATGTGTTTTGCAGTTATATGACAGTGTGTGTGTGTGTGTGTGTGTGTGTGTGTGTGTGTGTGTGTATGCTCGTATTTGTTCTCGGGGACACATTTCGTGATGAATCAACGAGTCATCTTCACGACCAACCGTGTCAACAGATGGCGCCTCCCAAGGATGTGCTCTGCTTCAGCCTTCTTATCTTTTTAGATTGTTCTACCATAATATTTTATTTATAACAACACAATTTCACTGTAGAAAGGCTTGGTTGTTTTGCGACTCGATCTTGAAATTTAGACATAAAAACTGGAAATATAATATCATCGAAGTGTATATAATACACTTCTTCCACCATTCCCCTGTTTCCAATTATCTGTTATCTATCTATCTATCTATCCATCTATCTATCTATCTATCTATCTATCTATCTATCTATCTATCTATCTATCTATCTATCTATCTATCTGTGTGTCTGTCTGTCTGTCTACATATCTATGCATCAATCTATCCTTCCCCCCACCCCCCCCCCCCCCCCCCCCCCACCCCCATTCTTTCTTCATATTATTATTCTTTTCCCTGGAATGCTGACTTTTTGTCATATCTTTTCTCTGTTCCGAAAACGGTCGGAACTGGCCGTTACTGGCTAGTTGCTAACTATGCTTACTATCAGTTCATCTCGTTATCAACCGGATGGTACAAAATGCCCACGACAGCGTATTACAGATTTTACTCCCTGGACAGACCACGGATGTAGTTACACATTTACAATTCCAACTGCCAACCATTGAAGACGTCAAACTGAGTTTATTGCCGTCCTAGCCTTCGGCCATTGCAACTCCAAAGAGTATACGTCTCCATCCGATCATAAAAAAAACAACCAGCCGGGGTATAGGCGTAGTCTCGTTTAACGGTCGATATAAATCCACCAGATTTGATTATGCCATCTCTCCTGCACGATCTTTTCTATAGCCTTTTTTCTCTTATTATTTCTATTTTGAATTCCGTCATTTTAGTTATGGCGTGTGTATGTTTGGGAGGGGGGGGGGGTATCCCTGTATCTTTGAATTCTGAAATTGAATACTTGCATGTATATTATAATATCGTTCCGCATTATGTCATATTTCTTCATGTCATGTTATTCAAGTGGTCCAACAGTTAGCATGACACTAATCTCAAACCTTTGATATCCTCGACAACAATGGACCTAAAATGTTTTGCTAAAGTTGAATTGCCAGATTGTTTTGTCTATGCCTATGTAATTTTGATTCCAAAAACTCGAACGAGGGCGTTGGTGAATTCCATCTCGGAATGTGGGCCTTTGTGATATTGTGGTTACCAATCTTAATTCCATTGTTCCCATAAGATATAATATTATTTACTGTATTCTGATATTTCAAAACAAATCACAGTTTTGTGGTTTAACAGGCAAGTATCGTTCAAAAAGATTTGTCTCAATTTTTGATTAAGGGCGTTTCCGGTTGGCATCTAGTCTAGTCTGTTGACAAATAAAATGTCGATGAACTAAACTGCGACGAGATAAGGCAAATTAGATCAAGGAAGAGGCCAAAAATTAACACAACGTAATGAATTTTAAACGACGAGGATGATGATGAAAACGGAGGGGCTTCGGATGCGGGAACTGTACTGTTTCCATCCGAAGCCTTTCCATGTTCACCTTTCCGTTAGTATTTTCAAAATCCCGGGCTTCAGGAAGCCCCCGCCGCTCTCTACTTTTCCAGATGATGATGATGATGATAGCTTGCTGGCAATGTCAAGAGTACGAGTTCGAATAACAAAACTCTAATTGATGAAGGCATTTATCACCGTTGTATTGGAAACTTTTTTTGTGTCATCATCATCATCATCTTCATCAAAATCATCATCACCTTCATTATTATTATTAGTATCATCATCATCATCGTCGTTATCATCATTTTCATCATCATCAACATCATC
>NC_088366.1:35841992-35989492 GCF_034508935.2 Berghia stephanieae
CAAGTGTCTTGGTAGTTTGATAAAGGATCCTCATGTGTCCTCCAGTCGCTGCTGCTTCTGCTTTCTCTGCAAGTCTGTTCATGAATGCTTCCTTGTCTTTCTTCACAGATCTTTTGACTTCCTTAGCTATGGCTCGATACTGCTCTTGTGCATCCAGTCTTGAAGCCCTTGTTCGGCTTGCATTCACTTGTTCCTTCCTTGTTCTCCTCTTTTCAATAAGGTCCAAGGTGGTTGGACTTATCCATTCTTTATGTTCCGATTTCTTTACCCCCAATACCTCGTGGCAAGTTGTTATGTAGACTTCCTTGATCTTTGCCCAATGTGACTCTACATCTATGTCCTCCTCGAGCTCAGTAAGAGGTTGGAATCTATTACTCAATTGTAGTTTGAATTCCTCATTCTTTTCCCCATCAAGTACCTCGAATTTTCTTCTTGTATGTGATCTGGCCCCGTGTTTTCTGAGTCGGAGCTTAAGCTTTGCCAATAGCAGGTGGTGGTCTGATCCAACATCTGCCCCTCTCCGTACTGTCACATCTTCCAATGAACGTCTGAATCTACGAGAGATACAAAAATGATCAATCTGATTCTCTGTCACACCATCTGGTGAGACCCAAGTTGCTTTGTGGATCCTCTTATGGGGGAACACTGATCCTCCAATCACCAAACTGTTGAATGCACAGAAATTTGCAAATCTCTCACCATTATCATTCATTTCTCCCATGCCACGACGTCCCATGATACCTTCATAGCCTACGTTATCCTGTCCCACTTTTGCATTAGCATCTCCCATCAATATGTTGATGTCTTTCCTTGGCAACTTGTCACTGACTTGTAGCAGACCATAAAATGTATCTTTGTCCTCATCTGTTGCATCATTTGTTGGGGCATAGATCTGTACAATGTTCATGCTGATCTTCTTACTCCGTGTTGTAAAGGACGCCATGATGATCCTTTCTCCGCATTGTTCCCATCCTCTCAGTGACTTTGGGCAAACTTGCTTAGAATTATTCCTACTCCCTGTGTATGAATCCCGTCCCCTCTCCCTGAATATAAAATCTTCTCCCCAGACTTGAGGTGTTTCTGTCCGGATTGTATCCAGTGGGTTTCGCTTACTCCAAGTATATGCAGCCTGTATCTTCTCATCTCAGTCACAACTTGAGAGCTTTTTCCTGCTTCATACATGGTGCGAACGTTCCACGACGCAATTTGAAGCTGCTTGTTTGGCGAAGACGTCATCGGGTCAGCAGAGTCCTTTCGGCTTTGTCTGTTGTCCTTCATAAATTCTGTAATTCCAGAAACTCTTCGGTCGCCCAAGCTAAAAAAAGGATTTGGTTTGTCTGTCTGTGTTTCTGTAACGGTTTGAGTTTAACGGAAAGGGGTGTTAACCCTTTACCAACCCCCAACATGACGTTGATGATAATATAATATCATTGTTGTTGTTATTTTAATCGTACCTTCCCCCAGATGTTGATGAAAAGGGAGACTATCCGGGAATTATTACAGTATCGAATATACTCACTAGTTACATTTCTTTAGGGGGGGGGGGGGGTTAAAGCATGATTAAAGCACATTAATCCAGGTGCAATCTGTTTTTATGCTCGCGCGCGCCCGTTTATGTGTGTATGCACGCGTGTCTGTGTTGCATACTTTCCAGCTTATGTATAATGTATAATTTTATTTGTAACTTTTATCTTAATATGTCCCAAATGTTTCTCTCATACATCAGAGTAAGAGCATAAAGAATGACCGTACTATTGTTATTCTGGGTTTGTGACTGCCCAATCTGGCGATAACACTGCCCTCAGAAGTATGACATGACAACTAGAAAAATAGTTTATGTATCGTCGTGTCAAATCAACTGATCGAAATTTAGCAAATAAGCTGGTTTCATCCAGCCAATCAGCTGTCGCTAGGATTCATTCCCATTTGTTGAATATTGGGTCGGTCTTGTGGTGAGAATGCAACAGCTTGTTCTGTTCAGTTCAATTTGATGTGTTGTTTTATATATATATATATATATATATATATATATATATATATATATATATATATATATATATATATATATATATATATATATGTGTGTGTGTGTGTGTGTGTGTGTGAGAGAGAGAGAGAGAGAGAGAGAGAAAGAGAGAGAGAGAGAGAGAGAGAGAGAGAGAGAGAGAGAGAGAGTCGTTATTTAGTGTTTACCATAACCACCATTGTTATCATCATCATATTTGAAGTCGTGGTCTTTGTCATCATCATCCCTATCATCGCCATCATTATTATTATCTTTTTTTAAATGGTAGAACTGTAGGTAATACAGCCTTTCACCACACTATTTATTTTTTAAATTCTACAAACACACGTGCATACAATATATTGACACGTGTTTGTGTGTATGTGTGTGTGTTTGTGTGTGTGTTGCTTTGGGGTCGTGTGATATGGCATCGCCTTCGTATCTGTAGGTCTCTGGTTTGACTCCCGTTAAGCTGAGTCTTTGGAAAAAGGCTCTTTACTCACATTCTCTCACCTTACTCAGGTACAAAATGAGTACCTGGTGGGTAACAGCATTGTCTCTGTCGAAAAAAATGTAATAGCGCCTTTTAGACGTAATGTCTCGTCCTACATGTTAAATGTTACTGCTAGCTTGGGACCCTTTATAAAGCGTTTTAGCACATGTCCTTATATTGCTCATCATATCATATCAATAACAGGGCTTTAAAACGGGACCAAATGTTCGTGAAATGCCCTTTATTAAACAGTAACATTGTAAATGGGTTTAAAATATTGTTTTAGACAAAATATATATATTTTTAAAAAGAAATTAAATAATACCAGAGAGAGAAAAAACAAAAACAACAAACATGAATTCGTGTTATTGAAGTAATATTCTAAATGCTCAATCGTTAACATGTTTCAAACCACCAAGTTTCGTATCAGGGGCATCCATTAATTCAATATTATTCTTTGGGTTTGTTTGGATTTTTAGTAAACTGTTTTAACTGTTTACTTTTCGGCAGTACAGAATAGGAATGCATTCTTCCTAGTCAAAGTAGAGTATCCCACATTGAAATGAATATCTTGTGATCATTTCCACTCTGTCTGTAAAAAAAAAAGAGAGAATTTGACAAAAACCATTGTATTTTATATGTAAGCAAGACCGGGAACTAATTTATATTATAATTGAAATTAAATAGCCTCTCTTTCTTCTATATTATCTTGATGTAACAAGGCCCAGACACTTTAATCTTTCTTCATTGTAGGATATATCATTAAGAGACGGCCCTAATTATGGTGCACGTCTTTAGACTTTTTCCAATTTATTTATTTATTTATTTATTTATTTATTTATTTATTTATTTATTTATTTATTTATTTATTAGCCATATTGTCAAATGGGGAGATGCCATCTCAGGAGCAGTTTGAGTAATCTTTGCCTTGTTGCACGTGTTTTAATTTCAAACGAAATAATAACTGCCATAAGATTAAGGAGTCAAAGTTGTCCCATTGGTCCCATTGAGAAATAATATGTGAAATTTGACACTTTATTTTATTTTTTCCCCCCGACGGGTCGTATTTTGTTCTTTCTTCTTTACCCAATCGCACAGCTCGACTACATAATATTACTGATATCACTATGATCACAACAGTGAGAAATGAATGGAGGGGATCAATGAAGATTTCACTGTAATAATAGGTCTCGTGATAATATTAGTGTGGGGATCAATACAGCTGGTATGATTAAGCCAAGCTGTCGGCATTGTGATCATAATATTATAATATCGATACTAATAATGATTATGGCTTTTGAAACCAAGGTGATTCGATTTGGAGGTCTCTGACCGGCATCTTTCTACATTTTTACGTCCATATTGGATTTTGATTTCTCCGTACTTTTATCAAAATATGTTTTAGAATCTTAAGTTGTGAGAGGAAGAGAGGCGGGGTAGGAATTGCTTTTAAAGTTCATTATTTAATTTACTTTCAAATCTGCCTAACAAGAACCGCAAAAAAAAAAAAATAATAATAATAATAAAAATAAACAAACAAAAAAAACGCATGGAATTATTTTATTATCATTGTTGATTGTTGTTGTAATGACAGTCTGATACGGTATATTTTTTGTTTTCATTTTTTTTTCTTCCCCTGTCTTATTGAAGATTGCATAGAACCCCCCCCCCCCCCAACCTCTTTTTCCCCAGTAGATATCCAGAGAGCTGAGTTATTAAGACTTGACGTAGAATCGCTTCTTCCCCCACGTTTTCTAATTAGAAAGAAAAACAACTTAGTTGACTTGACAGTTATTATAAAAGGACTTTTAAATTTTGATTTTATGGGTTTGTCTTATTTTTCATAGGTTTGCTTGTATTGGTGAATGATGTGTTTATTTTACCATTTCTCCTCCCACAGGACACATTTTTGGTGATCCAGAAGTCATTAACGAGAGGTTGGAGGGTGGCATATGGTGAGTCAGTATTTTATTTTCATGACCTCCGTATTTGGTTTCGATTTTTAAATTATTTTTTTTTGTTTTGTAGATACCTTTGTTATTTTGCTGTTGTTGTTTTTGTTTTGTTTTTTAATTGTCCATTCGTTTTTGTTAAATCCTTTTGGTGCACACACAACCTCTAGGTAACATCAATGCTGATGCATAGGTTCTGGAATTCATGTGTAAAGATTGAATGCAAATCGCAATTGTATGTTTAAATCGCATTGATATGTTTTAAATGTTTAAGTGATGAAACCCCTGTCTACTTTTTTAAAAACCTCTTATATATCCTTATACACCTTCCAGATCACTAAGGTCATCATCTGATTAAACTAAACTTTTAGTTCCTCTTTTTAAATACAAGTGTTTTGGCGGGTGATCCTTCTCTGTCATGGGACCCTGTGTATGGAATTCTATCCCCTGAACCAGTAGGAAACAACCAGTTATTTATTTTTTTAAATCGAAACTGAAACATTTCCTAAATAAAATAAATAAAATTCCCTTTATTCATCCCATAGAGGAAATTTGTCTCTAGGGTCTATTCTAAGGGAAGACTGGAATAACCCAGGCGTCAGCCGCAGTGCAGCGCCGCAAATTGAGCTAGGGGGAGGTGACTTGCTCAAGGTCACACAGCGCAGCTGGTAATCGAACTCGGTACCTTTCAGGTACGAAGCGAAGACCGTACCGCTGAGCCACGCTGCCCCCTTTTCACGTCTGCCTATTTTTAATCTGAGATATACTTTATGGTTATAACTCTATATGTGAATATTCACTTGTGGGTCTGCGCATGTGTGTGTTTTATTTATTTATTTTGTTGTTGTTGTTGTTGTTGTTGTTTTTGTTTGTTTTTTTGTTTTGTTGGTTTTTTTTTTTTTTTTTTGTTTGTTTTTTGTTTTTTTGTTTGTTTTTTTTTTTTTTTGGGGGGGGGGGGGCGTGGTTTTCAACCAATGTAAAGCTCATTGTGCATTATACAATTTTGAAAATGCGCTTTACAAATGCCATATATTAATATTATTATTATTATTATTATTATTATTATTATTATTATTATTATTATTATTATTATTATTATTATTATTATTATTATTATTATTATTATTATTATTATTATTATTACAAAGTGATTACAATGAGTACTAACTACCACACAATGTCTCAAATGACCAAATTCTTACATGTATATTTTTAAAAATGACTTTCGGCCTTTATAAGTTATATCGATCGGTGTACATGACCCCCAACTTGTCAAATAGTAATAATGTAGTCTCAAACTTGAAACTTCCTTGAAGTCTTAGGTTTGTGACTTATTGACAAGTCGGAGGTCACCCACCGATTAGGCAAATTGCCCGTGATATTGACAAGGTCAGAGGTCAGTGTTTTGTGAGTCGTCGTTGAAACAGCTGAGTTGAATTACAGTATGTGTTGAAATTATCTCTATATCCCTCTGGTAAGGCAAAGGGGATGACAATCACAGTGGTAGAAAAGTAATGGGTGAAACAATTAATGGTGGTGGTGATGCTGTTGTTGTTGATGGTGAAGATGACGACGATAATAGCATGATGACGATGATAATAATAATAATAATAATAATAATAATAATAATAATGATAATAATAATAATAATGACAATAATAATAATAATAATAATAATAATAATAAAAATCAACAATAATAATAACAATAATAATAATAATAATAATAATAATAATAATAATAATAATAATAATAATAATAATAATAATAATAATAATAATAATAATAATAATAATAATAATAATAATAATAATAATAATAATATATAATAATAATAATAATAATAATAATAATAATAATAATAATAATAATAATAATAATAATAACAATAATAATAATAATAATGATGATGATGATGATGATGATGATGATGATGATGATGATGATGATGATGATGATGATGATAGTTTTGTCATTTTATGAATGAAATAAGAATATGAATTCAAACACAACAAGATGTTTATCCGATATGAATATTACCACGAGCTTAAACCGTAATTTAAGAAAGAGCTGCCTATTTGAAACGTTTTTTTTAAACAAGAAAAGAATCTTGGTTTTCAATGGTGAAAAATAATATTCACTAAATAAAAACATTAAAACTGAATAATTTGCAATCAGCAAGATGAAATAAGACATAAATGTCCAATATGTATGTAAGGGATTTCAATGGGCCCAATTTTTTCCTTCTTAAAGTTATATTTATTGAATGAAAGATTCTAAGCTAGTAAAATCTAAAACAAAACCACAACCAAATAAAGAAAAGTAGGGGAAAAATCGTTTTTCTACGAATTTTCAGTAATTGTCGGCAGGTCTGGTTAAAATATTAAATTGTACACGAGTTTACACGTGACTTTAATGGCCCCATTTCTCTCCCTTTTACCCTGGGTGGATTGACAGCACGAAGGGCGAGTATGTCAGTGATGGGACGGTTGTTAGAGCACGTGGCTTGCCGTGGCAGTCATCAGACCAAGACATAGCTAGGTTCTTCAAGGGATTGAATATAGCCAAGTAAGTGTCCTACATTGTTTTTCTCTTTTAAAAAAAAAAAAAAAATTTTTAATTTGACCAGAACTCTTTTATATTCCGAATATGGTTTGATTAAGATGACCTCTAACTTGACCAAAAGTCTCCAACTGGGGACTTATAAACCCAGACACTCCCAAGAAGGCTCAAGTTTGAGACTTTTGAACAAGTTTGGAGCATTCGAAATTGATTGATATTCAAGTTTCACTTCAGACAGAATAAAATATTCACTTTAAAAAGTTTAACGTTGAAGACTATAAACAGTAATGTTCAAAAATGACTACAACAGCATCAAAGAAGAACAAATTACTAATGTTTGGTATTTTATTATATTTTGAAGCTGTTATTCATTTTTGAACATTACTTCTACGGTCCACAGCTTATAGGAGATTAATATTCACTTTAAGGTGCATATAATTGAAAAGAAAAAAAAAGAATTGAATTATTTTATAGAACATTCCTACCCCTCTTCCTCTATGCTTTCCCAAAAGTCACACCCACGAATTACGTGCCTGAGCGAGCCTTTACTCACGGTTTAGGTCAGGTTGACCTCAGGGTCAAGCGGTCAATCCTGCAGGTAAAGCTGCATACAATGCATTACGTTCCAAAAACATATAAATTGAGTAACGGCATTTCCTGTTTTCAGTCTACTGCTACTCCTCTTTTAAATTCACAACATATTTTTCAAAGCTCGGATATAACTGCATTTTTCTCGTTTGATATTTGTGTCTGGGTTTCATTATTCTGCTGTGATTAGTTCTTTAGTTATTTACATCTGAAAAACTCAATGAATAAAATCAATTACAGGAGCTATTTATTTTTTTTAAAAATTAATATAAAACTTTTGACACTACCAATTTTTTAAAAAGTTGTATCGGCGCATCTAACATTCTCTGGGCTTTTTAATGATTAAAACCGTTTAATGGACTTGTCTTTAAATCTTTTATAATATTTTTTTTTCTTGCAATGCACATACAGGAAAACGGATCACACTTTAGAGACCCACATGAAATCTTTAAATGAACTTTGTAGTGTATGTGGCTATACAGCACTCACTCAAAAAGAAAAAAACCGTAACCGCTAAAGATTACTGTGTAATGATTTCAAATGTGAAATACTTTTGTTATTTGATATTGATATTGGAAAAGACTTAGAAACAAACATTCAAAAGTGATATGTTACAAATGTGTAAAAAGAATCAAAAAGATGAAAGTATATAAAGGAGAAGAGTTTTTAATAAACTCCCGGACTATTGTAAAAAACAGTCAGCATTTGTGGACATATTTTGTCCCCAGTGACATTACAATGTGCAATGTGTACAAAACATTTACAAACATACGAGTCGGCTGCATTAAAGACAGGCAGTCAAGTGACATTCAAACCTTAGACACAACGCAAGACACACATTCATCACACTCCACAGAAATCACAGTAGACAATGTTATAATGACAACCAGTCTTCTTCAAGTTTCCCCTGACTTACAGTCTCATGTACCAGAAAAGAAGATAAGATTAGAAAAGAACGACAGAAAATGACCAACTAAATTATCAGGAAACAATACAGGACAGTTTACAACGTATAAGACAGGTAGAGACACCTAAACAATTTGAAATTATAATGTGACTTTTGACTGAAAGAAAAGTGACATAATAGAGCAGGAGTTTGGATTCCCTCCCTCTCCTGAGAATCATGTTTTTCCCCCATTTTAGCTCTCTCTCTCTTCTCTCTCTCTCTCTCTCTCTCTCTCTCTCTCTCTCTCTCTCTCTCTCTCTCTCTCTCTCTCTCTCTCTCTTCTCTCTCTTTCTATCTATCTATCTATCTATTTTATTTTATTTATCTCTAATCTCTATCTCTCTCTCTGTCTATCTATCTATCTATTTTATTTATCTCTATCTCTCTTCTCTCTCTCTCTCTCTCTCTCTCTCTCTCTCTCTCTCTCTCTCCTCTCTCTCTCTCTCTCTCTCTCCCCCACCCCCACCTCCCTCTCCTACGTCTTGACACACATACGCTCACGCCGACAGACAGTATTGCAATAAATACACATACACACATAAAGTCAGATAGATAATACACATAATTTACGCTTTGTACAAATAAATGTTTAAAACCATCCCGGAATTTGGAATTATCTATGTTTTCTGTTATTCAAACTGTGAGAAAATATTGTCTTCATTGTGTACTTTGGCGACTTATACGAAACAATTACGGTATCCCAAATATAAACGGCTATTACTATGAATTGATTGACAAGTCCATTTAGAGACGACATAAGTAAATTCTCTTAATGTTTGTCTTTAAGTTGAACCAAGTTTTATTGCATTTGAGTGTGTCGTTTTTTTGCAATTTGGGGGTAAAGTTAAAAGTAAGTTAATTATTTCTCAAAATATGAGTAATTTATAATTAACAATAACTTCCTTTCAACTAACACTATGAGAATCGAATTTATATCATAATACTCAGTATTTTCTAAATATTTTCTTTCTGTAAATTTCTTTGCGTTCATGATCATATTAAACTTGGGATAGCAGGTTTACAAAGTAAACAAACACGCGTAATGACTGGGAGTAACAATCATTCAACAGGTAATTGTTATCATGACCCCGAGGTCACGCCCCCACGAAGGCGAAGGGGGCTGACTGGGTGGTAAGGCATGCGGTCAGGTTGAGTTCACTGAACAACTAAAGGCACGGCTTTTCGTTTCAGATTCATATAGCATTAACATCATTAAAATAAAATTCTAGTAATTTTATTTTTATGTTGTTCTATGTCTTCATGTGCTGTGTACGACTTACACATATTAGCAAATAAGTACACATGGGCTTTGTAGATTCTAAATAGAATGCAAAAGGATGAATAGATTATCAAATAATACGTAAAAATGACTTTCTCTTTTCTTCCAACTCCCTCCCCCTACCCCCCCCCCCCCCCCCCCCTACCCTCCATTCTCCCATTTTTAATCCATTCACAATAATACGATTTATAGAATAAAAACAAAACTTTCGCAGTTGGTTGTTTTTTCTTTTTCTTTTTTTTTTTTTTTTTATGGTGGGGGAGAGGGTTCATCAACAATACTATAATTCTATGGTTGGTTTTAATATATATTTTTTTTCATAAAGCATTTCCTTGTTGTGAATTATATGATTTTTCTTTTTTCACAGAGGTGGAGTGGCTCTCTGTCTCAGTCCTCAAGGCCGACGTAACGGAGAAGCCTTGGTGAGGTTTGAGTCTGAGGAACACAGAGATTTGGCTCTGAAGCGCCACAAGCATCACATAGGGCAACGATACATTGAGGTGTATAAAGCTACTGGAAAAGACTTCATCAATGTTGCTGGAGGTATATATTTATATATATATACAAGGTTCCTTTGTTTTGAGTTAATTGCCCTTTTAATACTCTCTCTCTCTCTCTGTCACTCTGCTTCACTCACTCCTTCACACACACACACACACACACACACACACACACACACACACACGCAAGCATACAATCATACACACACAAATCAACGTTCTTTTTATCTCGTATCACCCTAATGTCATACCTTTTTATTCTCTATAATGACATATCATATATTGACACCCACTGTTCATCCATCCACACTGTCCTTGATCTCCATCTTAATGCCACTTCGAGAAAGTCTCCTTGAGGTAGAGGCTACAAAAGAATTTTTAAAACATTCTGATCTGAATTTTCAACTTATCACCCTGCCGGATCTCCTGACATTTTATATTCTAAAAATAGAGAATGCTGCTTAGCTTTCAAGATATTCAAAACTTTTTTAGAGGAATATTCTTCATAGAGGGTATTTTGTGTAGGCAGGGTGGACTGCACAATGCTTTTGGCTCTTCTTTCAATTTTATCTATTCTTTCTCTATCCCCGGCAGTGATAGTCCGACCACAGCAATTGATTCCAAATATTATAATACTTATATAAGAGAATATTTGCTTGTTCCTTCAGCATAGGTATTTCCACTTTGCTGTGTCACCTGTTCTTTGGATTCAACATCATAATTTGAATCCTTCTTTATCTTCTCGAAGGAAACAATAGCGAAGCCCAAGCATTTCTGTCTCGAGGAGGTCAAACCATCATACGTATGCGTGGATTGCCTTTCACTTCCACGACATCACAAGTGGTAAGTACACAGAGTGATTTTTAATAATTCGTGTCTCACATCACTTCATTGTATGACTGTGTGTCCGTATATTCTGAATTTATTGTCTTTTTTTTCTCGCTATTTTAAAAATGTAGTGTGTTTTTGAGTAGCCCAGTTCTCTGACATACTTCTTGTGTAATTAAAATTGATTTTCATACCGCTCTCACCATCATATCCATTCAAAAATAAATTACCCTAAGAACTAAGAAAATAATGTAGTATATTTTTTGTTGTTTTGTTTCTTTGTTTGTTTGTTTTTTTTGCCAATAAATTTTGGTGAATGGACTTTGCATTGAAAGAGACTTGACATACTAGGAGACCTGACCTTCAGTCCTGGCAATCCCATTTGTATCCAATGACCTCAGTATTTTGTTCTGTAATATTTTGTATCATAACTGGACGTTGCATGAAATGAATGACACTTAAGAATGAGTCACTTATCTTTTTTTAAATTATGACCTCTCATGTTTTTTTTCCCCCGATAAAAAAAAAAACAAAAGCAGCCAATAATTTAAACACATCACTCTTTTATAGAAAAAAATATAGCAAATCAACATTGATTCATTGAGTTTATGTCAAATGTAATCAATAGCAGTAACGCTGATATATCAAAATCACCATAAAAGTCCCGAAAACAAACAGCTTCGATAACTTTCTACCTAGTATTTTGTCTCCAATAACCACCTAAAATGAACTCCATACCAAACTCAAGTCAAAATGTTTTCAACCTTGAAATAGATATTTGTTTTCGTAAGCCTAATATGTTTGCTTTTCCCTATGTATTTATTGAAAAAAATCAAAACCAAAAACAACACTACAATACAAAACTAAAATTACTGTTCAAACACCTTATGCAAATGACAGCTACAAATTAATTGGGACATAATGGAATACAGTCCAAGCCGGTATTGGAACGCGGCTTAATTGGGAAAACCGCTTTATTGGGACGATTCCTTGGGATGGAATTTTTTGTATATAAAAAGTCATACCCTTTTCAATTCCCAGCCACTTAATTGGGATGGCCCGCCGCTTAATGGGGACAGAATTTGACCATGACCGTTCTCTTTGTCTTCAATCATTTAAAACGATGGTTCATAAAATGCAAATTAGTCTAACAGGACGGTCAACCGAGTGAGTGGTCGTACTGTTCATCACAGAGGTGGGAACAATATCCCCTGTCAGTGTCTATCGCAACAGCCAATCGAGTGTGTGGTCGAACCTTTTGTCATAGTCATCACAGAGATGTGAACAGTAGATTTTACCTGTATCCATTGTCAGTGCACTGACTGCCATTGTTACGTTCATGGTCATAGTTCAATAGCCACAATGCATGACAAAAAGTTCAACAACAGACAGTTGTAAACTGCTACACTAAAGCTAAATTTTTTCTGAGTGGCCATGCAAGAAATACCGAGACAATTAACATTTTTTAAGACTTTCTGCTTTCAACTTAGACGACGGAGGATGAGCTGATTTCACAAATTAATTGAACATGCACAGGGCAAAAAACAGAAAATTGAAGAGCAGGAAAGTAGTGTCACACCACCAATGACTTCAACAGAAAAACTTGAAATGGTGAAGCTGTTGCGCCAATTTGTCCAAGAAAGAACTCTAACTCCTCTTACAAAGTTTGTGGATCAGATAAGCAGTGGCTGCTGAAGTAACCCAAAATAGGCGTCAAGCAATTCTCCTTGATTACTATGGCTTTATAACAGGAAAAAATGAAGAAGAAATGAAACAAAACAAAACAAAACAAAAATTGAGTGCAAACCAATTTATCTTTCATTAGAAGTTGTATTGCCAGTCATAAGTCTAGATAAAGACAGATGAGACAATGGTAAATCTGAAAAATTGCTCAATTTCCTGCTTAATCAGGACACCCTATGCTTTATTGGGACGATTTGTCGTGAACCGAGCCGTCCCAATAAACCAGCTTGGACTGTATTAGAATGGGGCAGTGAAATAAAGGATCGTCTAATTAATCTTTTGTGTAAGGATATATAAAGACTGATCATCAAGAATTACACAAAGTAATTGTGTAACATCATTAGAGAAGACCACTGTAAAGGATTTGAAGATGTGTGGTTTGACAAATGTTATCAGTTTTTGTATGTTGCCAGGTAAGGGTCTAAGTGAGATATGGTGATTTTAAAAGCAATTACAGCGTTATCAATAAAGTGTTTTCATGATTTCAGCTATAAACCACCACTACTCACTCAAAGTCCAGATATCATTTGGACTTTTTGTGAAAACTATGTATCTCTAGAAGGGAGGTAAGTTTGAATAAATGATTATGTAAAAAAAAACATGGATTGGATTGGATTATTTCCACATCCCACTTGTTGGCCGATGGTTACTATAATGTGGCGGTGTCGCCTTTCCAGGCTCTTAAAAAAGGGTTAATGGTGGTTTACTACTTTTAGTTATAACTCCTTTTGTTTAATCAAGCCATACTTATAATTAAGTGGATTGTGTGACTGGTTGGTTGATTGGTAGTTTGGTGCCGGATACTAGATTTTTTGGCTGCATATATTTGCATATATTATCATCATTATTCATTACTTCCCTCTTCATTCACAATTAATCGCTTCTTTAAACCAGGAATTTAAAAAAAAACAAAAAAACAAAACCAAACCTCACTCAGAAAAAGACAGGTGAAATGTAACACCAATTCATTCTTGTAATTTGTGTTTATTTTATTCTGGGTGTTTTTTTTTAAACTTTTTTTTTCTTTTTTTTTTATTAGGAATATGATTTGACAATCATTTATTATTTTTTTATTTAGAGTGTAACAAGCTAACCATGGGATTTTTGATAAAAGAACGCTTTCATTCTTTTCAAATTGCTATGTTTTTTTAATGTATTCTCAGAAAATATCCAGGGTAGTATGCTTTCTTCCCCTATGAGCTAGATGTGATTCTGTTGGGTTGATCAAATAAAATTTTTATCGGAGGTTTAGCACATCAATATTCACCAATCAAATAAAGATAATTGCAGATTCAAATTTTGTTCAAAAGAATGTTATTTAAATGTGGAAATAGATTGCTGAGAGCAAAAAGACCTGTTAAAACATTTCATCTGTGTGCTTGAGTCGATTCCTTTCCCATTTCACTTCTCTTTTCTCCTGACTTCTTTGTGGCAGTTACAAATTACAATCTGTTGTGTGAAGCTTTAACTTTTCATTTTTATGTCCTTAACACAGATCATCCTCTTAAAAGTAACGGTGTTTATTACAGGTCACAGGTTTTCATACAGGAAGCATAGCGTTTAAACTTTCACCAAAAGATGGCTGTGTTCTCTCTCTCTCTCTCTCTCTCTCTCTCTCTCTCTCTCTCTCTCTCTCTCTCTCTCTCTCTCTCTCTCTCTCTCTCTCCTCTCTCCTCTCTCTCTCTCTCTCTCTCTCTCTCTCTCTCTCTCTCTCTCTCTCTCTCTCCTCTCCTCTCTCCTCTCTTAAAACAGTATCTCGCTGCGTTATCCATTTGACATTTACATTTGATTTTCAATTGATTGAAACTTGATTTTTAAAGGTTGTTGATTTATCCTGCTATATCAGAAATTTGGTGTAGCACATAATTCCATCGGGGTGATCACAGACAATCAAAATCTTACGCAAAGCAGTTGATATATTATATTATAATGTTAGTTTGGTAATAATGGCAATATTTATTCTCATTCTAAAAATTACAAATATTTGCTTGAAGGAATATTTGAAGTCAATTTCGATCATCTTCATTTTAACAAAATCCAAGGACAAAAGATGTCTAAAAAAAAAAAGACTTTTGGTTGAATGGTTTACTCCCTTAACATTTACTAATCTGAAGGCTGTGGACAAGGAATTTGAAGGGAGGGAAAAAAATTCAAGGTTTCTCTAAAACCTTTACTTCAAGTGTGAAGAAAACGGATCATTGTGTGTATGTTTGGTGCCTTCTTCATTTTGAAGGATTTTTGATTTGATGGATTGATTGTTTTTTTTTTTGTTTTTTTTTTGGGGGGGGGGGGGGGGGTAGGAGAATAAAAGTGTAATATTATGTGATTGCTCAGGACCTAAAGGCAGACACTCTACAGGGCATTGGTGATGGTTGTGCGCTCTCCCATAGCATGGTGGACACTTTTGTTTTGTTCTTTATTTTTGTTTTTGTTTTTATATATAATACAAAATTATTTTTTTTTACCCAGTGCTCGTTTACTTTGTGTCGTGTGTTACTTGTCAAAGTCGCTGTGAGAAAACATACACTCTTTGTCTTGTTATGTTTTGGTCGCTTTGCACACCAAAGAAATCCAGATGCTGTTACATAATTTGATTTAAAGAGTTTAAATTGAACCAATTCAATATCAAGAATAGTAATAGCATCCTTCTTTCGAATTACCAACACAAGATTATGTCGCTTTTAATTTTATATTTATAATGTTATAACTTTTAATATTTTAATTGCATTGTATACTTTGATTGCATATCGGTATATTTTTATTTTGTAAAGGATGCAATCCCATTACAAAAGTTTGTGTCCTATAGTTATGTCGGTAACCTTGTTAGCACTACACCAATATAGTGGATTATATCGGAGGAAAAATTCTGGCGACTTTGATGTGTAGTTTGGCTTCACTTTCCTTGGATACATATTCAAAGTTAAAGCAGTTTAATAGTAAAATAATGATAATTCATTACTAAGAGCATGCACTTCTGTGAAAGTCATTTATTAAAGACATTTGGGCTTATTTTATCAATTTCTTCTGCTTTTTTGCGAAGAATTAAAAGTTAAAACTCAAAGGGTTTCCAAATAATAAATTTAAGCTATGCCAATGTGTACAGGATTTGATGATCATTGACAGATGCAGAGTGCACTTCTACCAACACATCAATTTATGCTTGCTTTACCTTAAACTCTCAACCAAAACGAAAAAGATGTGTCTCCAGAAAAAAAAGATTCCCCTCCTCGATGCCAGTCCTTCATCATAAAATGTTGCACAAACACACACACACACACACACACATATATATATTTATATTATATAAAATAATATTATATTATATATATATATATATATATTATATATATATATATAATCAACAACATTTCAAAGCGCATTAACACCAAACGACTATCCAACAACTCCACAAACAGCGAAATATTCAACGAGGCAACACAGACATACTTTTAAAATGTGTGGTTACAAATATACAATGAAATATGAAAAAGAAGAAGAATATTGACCTATTCATTCAATAAAATACAAGAGAAGAAGAAACATAACATGGTTCAACCCTCCCTACATTAAAAACGTGACAACCTCTATCGGCAAACAATTCTTCAACCTTCTACAAAAATGCTTCCGACAAGACCATGTTTTGTAACCCATAATTAACAAAAATATTATGAAGATAGGATACTCCTGCATGCGAAACATCCAAAACATTATATCATCTCTAAACAAACGAAAACTATCCCAACAATAACAACCTAATAACAATCTTCAGAGAAAATGCAATTGCAGAACCCAGACAACATGCCCATTAAACGGCAATCGCTTGACACAAATCTTGTTTACCAAGCCATAGTGACACGCTCAGACACACAAAAGCAAGAGACATACATCAGTGTCAGAGAAGGCTCATTTAAAACCTGATATAATCTACATAAATCGTCATTCAAAAACATACATAAATGACACTCTACCACACTGAGTGAATATATTTGGAACCTAAAAGAAAGCAATATACAACATAATATTACATGGAAAACTATATTAAGAGCACAGTCATACTCAACATCTACCAAGGGAAATTTTACATAATCACCCAACCAAACATGGCTACATTGAACAAAAGAAATTATCCCACATCCGCATGCAGACACAGAAATAAACACCTTCTTTACAAACCACCATGATAATCTCAACACCAAAACATCACAGGAAACAACACACAATTATAAATAAAAGTAACAACAGACACAAAGTAACAAAGTAACAACAATAACGATTTCACTCCCCGAAGATTGTCCAAAGTAAAAGGCATGAAACAGACCTGTAGGAGTCAATACTAATTCAAATATTTTATTTATATGTAGTTTTGTTCAACTTCTACAGTATTGTTTCAATAATTCGATCTCTTCATAAAGTGAAAGTAGGTCATAATATATATATTTCGTGGTTTTTATTATATATATATATATATATATATATATATATATATATATATATATATATATATATATATATATATATATATATATATATATATATATATAATATATCCTACACACATAAAGCCTGTTTTCATTTTTGATGGCATACGGTTGTTGACCATTTCTGAACATCAAAACATTCATTATAGAATACACAAAACCGTGTGTAAGCATAAGGTTTAAAGTCTTATTAAAAAGAATTCATTGAGAACTATCACCTGCCTATCACCTGAAAATAGGAAGAGGTGAGCAACATCAACTTCATCAACTCTATTGAAAATGATGGTGGGGCTATACACCAATGAAAAACGTAAGGACATAAGCAAAGCAACTTTATAATGATTACCCATTGCACTACCCATGAATGAACAACATGCCATCATTACATTTCTTTAAAAATACAGCCACTATGCTTATACTTCATGCAAAAATATGTCTAAACCAAGGAAGAAATTACAGCTTCCTTGAATTTCAGTTTACCTAGTTTTTACTGTAAATAAATCAGCATTCAACATCAGGTTGGAAGATTGTTTTCATTTTATGTGTATGAATTTGTTCATAGCAATGAATGATGTTTAGTATTTAAAGGATGTTTGATTTGGCATATTTGAAAATTATTTTTGGTGTTTCCAATTTTTTTTTTTGTTTAAATAGAAAACTCCAGGATATAGTTTGATGATAGAATTTATCATAACAATGTGTTCAATTCAGGATCTTTCGAGTGTTTCCTCTTTCCTCTGTGTTCTTTGTACTTATGAATTCTTGCTATTTTTAGTTACTGGGGCTATACATCGGATATGTTCTGACAATTAATAAAAGAAACCTAAAATGATTATTAATTGTGAATTATTCTGTTGTTTTTGTTTGTTTTTTGTTTTTTGGTTTTTTGTTTGGGAGGGGGAAAGTGTTTATTTATCTGTTTTTGTGTTGTTTTTTTTTCTTTTTGTTTATTCATTCAACCGTTCATTCATTCATTATCTTTTTATTTATTCATTTATTTTTATTTTGAAATATTTTTTGTTGTTGTTGTTGTTTTAATTAAGCAAAATAAGATCATGTTTCAAGGAATTGTATTTATCTATTTACCATAAAATTTTAACCAATAGACAATGTTGAATAATTTAAAATGCATATTAACTCATCTAGATAACATGGTATTGTTTTGTTTAAAAGTAAAAGTGAAAAAAATTATTCTAAAATCAATCAAGATTTGATGTTTCGAACACGTTTTGTTTTGACTGACATAGTGCAAGGTGATAGATTTTTGTACAATGTGCAAGGCATTAGATAGTTTTCTTTACAGTGGTACCAATGATTTCATAATCTCCAATAATTTGATATTCTTGTCCTCATGCTTTCACAGTTAGAATTTTTCACAAGAGAACCAAATTCATCCCAAGTCTTAGATGGAGAAGATGGCATTTTGTTTGTACACTATCCAGATGGAAGGAGCACGGGTGATGCATTTGTGCTGTTCCAGACAGAGGAAGAAGCAGCAAAAGCATTGAAAAAGCATCGAGAAATGATGGGATCCCGTTACATTGAACTTTTCAAAAGCACTACAGCAGAAGTACAACAGGTAATTGGTAATAACATGGATTTTTAAGTGTAGGGCATTGATGCTATGCATTTAGCTAAAAAAAACTCACAACATCCACCAGCTGGATATAACGTACCAACACACAAAGCTATGTGTATAGTCGGATTGATAGAATTTAGTGGGAACAAGTCATTAATATGGCTGTCTATAACCAATATCAAAGAGCTCAATGACGTCAATTTCATTACATCTATTTTAGAAACATTACGGCTTCAGATTTACAAGTATATTATCAGCGACCACACTTTTCAGTGCTCTCTTGGCTATTACAATTATTATATAAGAAATGTACTGATTGTCAAGCACAACATTCTCGCGTTTTGTCTAAAAAGAAAACATGTCGTCATGGTGACTGATGTAAAGAGAATGGAAGATCATCTAATAACATTTATATGGATCTGTCATTTCATTCATTACCCCTAGACATTCTATGTAAATCAAAGACATGCGAAACTTGCTCCACAACAATTAAAAGTTATACAAAATCAAGGAAACAATTGCATCATGATCTCGTATTATTTGTTGCTGCCGAAAATGCTCATTTTTTAAAGTATATCAAATTATATAAAAGAGAAAATGATTGCAGAGTTGATTGTGACCCTACAATAATACCATCATAGAGTTTAAAAGATACATCTTTGTCTTGGGTTTTTTGTTTTTGTTTTTAAATTTGTTGTTGTTTGTTGTTTTTTGGGGTTTTTTGTTTGTTTTCTTTTGGGTTTTGGGGTTTTTTTTTGTTTTTTTTTTGTTTGTTTGTTTGTTTGTTTTTGTTGTTTTTTTTTGGGGGGGAGGGTGGGGGGGTCAAAGGGGAGAAAATGTTTGATGGAGCTCTGAATTGTTCCATTGGACGACATGAATTCTTATTAGCCAGTAAAAAGTATATAGAAAAACATGTTGTCACTGACAGATTGTTCCAATTAAGTGGAATTTTAATTACCAGCTTCAATCATACTAATATTGGTAATGGTAGTGGTAGTAGTAGTAGTAGTAGTAGTAGTAATAATAGTAGTAGTAGTAAAAGCACCATTTTACTTCTGATCAAATTCATCAATACAGGTTTTAAACAGAAGCATGGACCCAAGAAACCCTGAACCAGTGGACAATCAATTAACTCCCCTCATAGCCCAAATTCCTGCCGGCATTTCCATCATCCCTCAATCCCTCATTACCAGTGGAACCAAGCGAGACTGCATTCGACTACGCAATCTTCCCAGTGCCGCACAGGTCACTGACATCCTCACATTCCTCGGAGAGTTCTCCCAGTTCATCGTCTACCAAGGTGTCCACATGGTTTACACAGCCACAGTGAGTGTTTGATTCTTGTTTGCATAAGATTAATGCACTTAATTTTCATATTGATAACCATTCCATAGTTTTTATCTTGATAAATTCCCGAACGAGTTTTTGTCAGTGGCTCAATTGGTGGAGCATTTTGTTTGCAGGCAAATGGACTGGTGTACTCTCTCGAGTTCATATGTATGGAAAATCGAACAAATTTGTTTGATTGTCAATTAGGGTGAACTTGAGAGAGTTAATTTGCACTAAATAGGTTTATTCTGACCCCATTGTCGGTACAGCAGTGATTGGGTGTTTATCTTTTAGATCTTACAGAAAGCACTCGAGCATCTTAACCAAAAGGTAGTAAGCATTTGTTACTGTCTATATGTCTGTGCAACTATGTGGTTTTTCGGATCGGAAGGTCTTGGGTTCTAGCCTCATTCAGCCTTGGAAAAGGCTCTTTACTCACATTCTCTCACTGTACTCAGGTTTAAAATGAGTACCTGGCCATTAATAGCATTGTCTTTGACCGAAAAAAAAAATTGTAATAATTAGCAGGCGTCATGTCACATCCTACATGTTTAGAGTTGCTGTTGCCCAGGGACCCCTTGAAACGGGCTTTGAGCATGTTTAGTGGATATTGAGCCATAAAAAAGCTCAGTAGTCCTTCCGAGCCATTAGGCCAATGGAGCCAAAGTTTATCCTAGTTTCAATAGTATGAAATGGACAATAGTAATTGCTTTCTACCCTTTGGACAGGAGGCTAGTCTATTACAAAGTACTACAGAAATTTCAGGTCATGGGATCCTGTGGATTTTAAAGATTACTTTTTTTTTGTAGATAGTGAATTTTGTAGAAGTTCTCAATGCATTCAATAGTATGCAAGAAACTATCTTGCTTTTTTTTTTATCCCATTGTTATCATAAGTTTAAAAATTTAATGCCATGGTTTTTTAAATGTTTTTAGTCAACATGCACCCACCGCAAAATAATGAAAGAAAGAAAGAAGGAAGTATAAAAGAAGGTATTATACTACAACATACTCTTTTTCTTTCACAGGGAGAAGCTTCAGGTGAAGCTTTCATCCAGCTAGATTCTGAAGAGGCAGCAACTTTGACAGCTTTCAACAGACATCGTCGTCATATGACCTTTGGCACCAAAAAAAGGGTCATTGACGTCATCCAATGTAGTGGTGACGACATGAGCTTTGTTCTAACAAATGGAGTAACCCCCTCTGCCATGTCGATTCCACTTCCTCCAGCTCTTCCAGCCCCTGCACTTCCTCCCCAATCACCCCTGACTCTTCAAAGACCAATACTGTCTGCAGGTAAGGGATTTTAAAATAAGGTCTGTTCTAAAATGTCATCAGTGATGTAAACGTGAATGGGAAATTAAAAATTATTTTACTTTTCACATTGTAGCACTGATTACCAAAAGAAACTAAAATAACATGCATAGGTTATGACAATGCTAAATGCGGAGGATTATGCTTCACGTATTCCTCTGCCTCTAGGAAGGCTGCATGCAAATAAGCTTTCATTTCACATAGTTAACTACTGCATGGTTTATCTGTCACTGCTTATAGCAAAGTACTCATTCACTCTGAATCAATCATGGAATAAAGTAGAAACATAACACTGGGATCAGAAATTTTGCAATCGTGCCGCCCATTGACCAGACTGAAAAAAATTGACATAACCTCATAAACATATTGGACAATATACAATTCCTCAGACACTAGAAAGTATTTTAAGAAAATGTCTACCAGACTTGAAAGAACATGTTTACCAGACTTGAAAGAATATGTCTACCATACTTGAAAGAACATGTTTACCAGACTTGAAAGAATATGTCTACCAGACTTGAAAGAACATATCTACCAGACTTGAAAGAACATGTTTACCAGACTTGAAAGAACATGTCTACCAGACTTGAAAGAACATGTTTACCAGACTTGAAAGAACATGTCTACCAGACTTGAAAGAACATGTTTCAGACTGAAAGACATGTTACAGACTTGAAAGAATATGTCTACCAGACTTGAAAGAACATGTTTACCAGACTTGAAAGAACATATCTACCAGACTTGAAAGAACATGTTTACCAGACTTGAAAGAACATGTCTACGAGACTTGAAAGAACATATCTACCAGACTTGAAAGAACATGTTTACCAGACTTGAAAGAACATGTCTACCAGACTTGAAAGAATATGTTTACCAGACTTGAAAGAATATGTCTACCAGACTTGAAAGAACATGTCTACCAGACTTGAAAGAATATGTTTACCAGACTTGAAAGAATATGTCTACCAGACTTGAAAGAACATGTTTACCAGACTTGAAAGAATATGTCTACCAGACTTGAAAGAACATGTCTACCAGACTTGAAAGAACATGTCTAGAGACATGTCTCTGGTAGAGACTTGAAGAGCCAGATTTTATCCCAGTTTCTGTTAAGTATTAACAGTTGCTTGCTACCCTTGGAATAGGATGTTAGTTTATTTCAAAGTGCTATCCTCTGGATCTAACTGGTTAGTCATAAACTGGTGGCTGGAAAGAGGGTCAGAAAAGACCTCGGCTGCAGTAGGGACCAATAACAGTATATTTAAGTGGCAAGTACTTCACCTACAGATCTACCAGGACTCCCTATCAGACTTGTCACTTGACATATATTGTCAAAGAGGGCACAACTCTATACTTTAATGTTGACCATTTATCATGAGGGAGATTAAAGCAAGTGAAGGAACATTTTCAGACTGTTATTAGTTAAAGACTGTTTGTTTAGTTTTTTGCTTTTTTTTTTTATTGATTTCATTAAGTGATGGCATGGTGAAAAACAACTTTTGATCCAAATGTTACTGTCCTAATTGTGATAGTAGACCAGAATTTGCAATACTATTATAGCAATTTGCTATACTAACATTTTACTAATTGTCCTTCAGTTACTACCTTGAACACTTCATTTGGTTCTTTTAGGAGTTAAACTGTATTCGACCTAAACAAAATTAAAAAGGAAAGAAAACTCATGAACAGTATCATTGCAACAAGAGAACAACATTTCTATCAGGTTTTTGAAAATTTGTTTTAATTATTTGTATTTTTCCTTCCTCTCTCTTTATCCTTTTTCCTTCCTCTCTCTTTATCCTCAGAACATCAGCTCCTCTTGCCATCCACAGTCGCTACACCCCAAACCATCATGAGCTCTACAACATTAACGACAACGGGGTCATTTCCTTATGCACAACTTCCACAGCATACACCACAGACGTTCCAACCCGCTCTCACCCAGCTAGCGGCACCGAGACTTCCTGTTCCCGCAGCAACTGCAGCAACGACTGCCTTCTACCCACCAATCCTCTACTGGTACCCAAGTCCCCCTGTGTCCCCGCCAGCCCCTCAAAAACCTGCCATTTCTTACTTTACCACCAATACCACTAACACAGCTATGGGTCCCCACATGGGCCCATGTGTTATCATAATGAGAGGCTTGCCCATTAATGTAACGATCCAAGATATCGTTCAGTATTTTCAGGGGTTCCCTGAGGTAGGTTGGAAGGATGGAAAGAGAAAATTAAAAGAAGAAAGATAAAAGCAAAACATTAAAAACATAAATGAAAAAGCAATCCAAAAAAAATAGAAAAGGCAACATTATTAAAAACCAAAATGATTTCGTATTGTGTTTTTTTTTTGGTTAGATAAAAGATGCCCTAAAACACAGGTTAATAACATCTTTGTGAATTATTTAATTGATCATTAATTCTTCTTATTGCTACACATTGCACACTAATAATTGTTAGAGTAACTGATATCGTGATTCATTGCCATGACTGAATTGAAATCAAGTGATCTGTTATTTTAAAAAACTTAAAAATTACATGTTTTGGTGGTTTGTCAATGTCGATATCAGTTGTAAGATAAGGAAATGGATGCAGGCCAGGATTTGGATTTTATTTTCTTAGTAGATCATTGAACTCATTCAATTTTTAAAAATTTAAACTGACAAATTTCCATTGTTGTTATGTAACATGCAGTAGAACAAGTGTAAACTTCAAGGAAACTGATTCAGTATTTAAATTGTAGAACCCGTTTTCTAATGAAAATGTCTATTAAGGAGGTTTTAATCACCTTTATTCTACTTTACTAATTTTATTTTCTCTTTTCGAAGTGAATATTTGTTGTACGACTAAAACAGGAAAAACTACCACCTTTCCGTATTTGTACTCCCAACACTCTTTTGTACTGAAGGTAAAATTTGTGACCTTTTAGGGGAGACCACAATCATGGATTCCTTAGCCAAACTGACCAGTTTTATAGGGAGATCACGATTTTGATCAAATGGGATAGGTTGGCCACGATTTTGCAAACATGTTGGGACCAAGCCTGTTTGACTGAGATTTCCATGTTCTCGAGATTTCCGTGTTGGATATATTACAAAGAATATGAAGAAGAATGTGAGGGGGTGGGGGGAGGGGATAAATATGAGTTGTTTTGGTGAAGTCCCATTATAATAAGATGTAGTGTTAAGTGTACCTTGTTTCATTCAATAACAGTTGGAATAATGTTCACATTTACGTATACTATGATATAAAGACAGCCAGCATATCCCATTGGTGATTACACACTCAGCATGCGACACCTTTCTTTAACTCTCTCGAGTTCACCCTCATTGAAAATCAAACAAATTTGTCCAATTATTACGAATCCAGTGCCTAATTCCTACCACTTATCTCTCTCATGCCTCTCTTCTCACCCAAATCTTCCCCACTCCTAATTACTTCTTTGACAGTCTCATGTCATCAGTGGTACTGGTACACATAAGAGGCGTCGCATGCATCAGACACTGAAAAAAAGATGCATCGCCCCTCTACCCCCCCCCCCCCCCCCCAGGGTTGCCAGGTGATTTTTTGTCGTGGGGCCAGATTTTGACAAGAAAAGGACCAAATGAGACGGTTTGGGGCCAAAATACGGAAAATGTTTACTAAACGTTACAGAATGTATATCCGAATACAGATAATCATACAAACATGTGTGAACAATAAAGAGGAGTGAGCTTACGTGCAAAGGGGGGTCGTATGCATGTTGCCAGACTCAGATTGTACATAGCCAAAGGGTTGCCATAACTGCTCTTGGTGAAGGATGGTTGGTGGGTGGGTGGCCTTGGTCCACAAAGTGTACAGTTTTGCCATACAAAATTTTGAAGTGATTACTTCCATTGTTTCAACTTGGGACACATTTTCCTTATCACAGACCTGAGTGATCCTGTACTTTTCGACGACATTGTGGGTTTCCATAGCTCAATGATACTAATTTTGTATATTTTCACGGCATGTCATTCCAATTAATCACAACTTATATGAATGAACGAATAATTCTGAAATAAAGTTCTATTTACGTTTAAATACATTCAAAGTGGAAAAGAAAATAAAGTATTTACATTTAACTTAAATATTCGTTATCCAATCTACAGGAATTGCTGAATGCACTCTTCCTGCTGTTCCTCATCCTTCTCATCTGATTGGGTGTACAACACCTTTGTGTTATGGAGTGCAATCATCTTGCTTGTGGCCACAAAATCTTTACAGCATTTGGATCGTTGCTGAAGATGAGATTTGATCCTGATTATTGCATCAAGACAAAGTGCTCCCATTCGGTTGCGGGGCTTTGTTTTTGTGGCCGTTACCAATGAGAAGACACGCTCGATGACTTCATTGCTGCTCGGAACAATGAGGCAATTCATCACATATTGACCTAGCTCTTCAAATCCAGGTGTTTTCATAACTCCAAACCAAAATTTATGGGTGTCACTTGGGAGTCCTGTGGTTTTGAAGGCTTCCACATCTGACCAGTCAATAAAAGTGAGACGTCTGTATTGATCCTCTACCAAATCTGATTTAACCAAATGAAGGAACGGTAGGCTGCTGAATGCAGGTTTGTCCACTTGGTTAAGGACTTTTGTTGGACTAAGCTGACTGAGTCCTTTGAACATATCCTTTGTCGATGGAAGTCTTAGTTTGACTTGCTCACAAGCAACCTCTAACATGGACAGGCATCTTTCTTTTGTGTGACGCACCCTTTCCTCCACACTTTGGCGTTGCTGTTCATTGGCTACAAATTCCAGTACATATTTACTACACTCATTTGTGAACTTGTACCCAAATTCCACGAACTAGGCAGTTCCATTGTTTTTCAATCATAAAGGCATTTGGGGAGTGGGAGGGCGCGGTGTTAAGTGCCGACCGGATGCAACCCCCCTCTCAATTTCCGAACTCCAAGTCATCGCCGTCCGTTGTCAGATTCCTTGCCTCGTGGAATTAATCAGCACTCAGCACTTGTAGAGACAGGTCGAGGAGGGTTTTGGTGCCAGATCAATGTCTCAAACACTCAAATCAGTAATACTACGGATATCGATGTGTGCATGCACATATCAGTTTTCTTGATGTGGATAAATTGAACAAAATTCATTTTGAACTAAAGGCTATGTAGTTGGGTTCGTTTGGGGCAATCACTATCCAAAAGGGGCCAAAAAGGGCCAAAGGGCCAACTGATATATGGGGGGCCAACTGTGTTTGAAAAGGGCCAAAAATCTCGAATGTGGTCCTAAAAAGGGCCAAAATGGCAACCCTGCCCCCCCCCCCACACACACACACACACATACACTCACTCACAGTCCATGCACACTTTACACATTAAGTATAATACATTTAAGGCCACATAGAGAGCGATGGCAGTTTTTGTTTCCATTCAATATAAACGTAAGCCAAATAATTTTGTCAACAAATGCAAAAGTTAAGGTTCTTTTTGTTTAAGATTTCTGTGTTAGCCTCCGATAGTGTTAGATTTTCGTGTTGCCAGTACAAGGAAAATAGAGGGATTAAAACGGAGAACTTACATGTGTTTGAGATTTGTGTATTTGAGCTTTTCGTGCTGCACTGTATTAATCCCAAGTTGAAATATTTAGAATTTAGGCGTCTTTTTCAAGAGCTAGAATAAACCACGTAGACCCTTCTCATCCTGCTCGTTCACATATAAATTAAATTATTATGAAGGTGTGGGGGGGGGGGGGGGGGGGAAGGAGTCTCCCAGAAGCGGAGGAGATCATCAGAACCATAATTTTTAATAATGGAGGGTGTCAAGTGTTTATGTTATTTACCACTACAAAACAAAAAAAGCACAACTGAAATAATTTCTTTAAAAAACAAGACCAAAAAAAAAAAATGCAAAAGGTATTATGTTTGGGCGTAATAAGGATAAAATTACCGTACTCTAAGCTGAGGATAAAGAGAGAGGTAGGAAAAATTGGAACTAGATTTAAACCTTAATTCTTTTTTTATTTAAAGTGCATAGATAAGTGCTCTAAAATATAAATTTTAATACTCTTCAAAAGTTTTCTTTGAAAATTGCATCAAGGAAGCTCTGGATAGTATCTTAAGAATTGTATGCTGGATGTGGACCTGTGTTTTAGGGTAATAATTCCAGGATGAAATTAATGTAATTTTCAATTGACCATTTGATACATCTACAAGCTGCCTGATGAATATTGAGTTATTTGACAATTTGGTTTCATTAAATTCTGAAAAATGTTCTGTCTTTTGAGTTCAGTATCAATCTTCATTTTGATTTGGGTTTGTCTCTCATTGTGTTCGCACTTTTGTTGATTTTCATCATTTTCTTTTCATTTCATTATACGTTTCTTTTTATTTGCAATTCTAATTTTATTTTTTTTATTTTTAAAGATCTCTACACTTTTTAAAATTTATTTATGATTTGTTTTCATCATTTGAAAAATTAAATTGGTTTGGACGATTTCGCTTTACTAACACTCACTTTTGTTCCATTTTTATCATTTTCTACTTCTCATTCTCATTTGGATTTGTCCTTTAAAATATTTTCATTCTTTTAAACGTCAAACTTGATTGCATTTTCAATTTTATTAACGATTATATTTTAAAATATTTCATAATTGCATGTATTATGTTTATGTATGCTTAAACCATAATATGGATTTAAAAAATTAGATCACATATAATTTTTATCATGCAGACTCAAGTGATTTGTTTTTCACTGACTTTTATCTGTTCGATATACAGAAAGAAATAAAGAAATAGAAAATGAAATAAAATATGTGCTGCTTTGGCAAAACCCGTCGGAAGTCGGAAATATTTAAATCCGTTTAATATATTTCAATAGGGACATCATTTCTGGACAAAATGCAGTTTGAATTTTGTAATTATTTTAATTAGGGCCGAAATTATTCACATTTGAAGGGAGGGGGATCAAACAATCTGTTTAAAACACAGTTACATTATCATCACAACAGAACTTGCACACCACATTCAAACTCAAAAATAAAAAAATAAAGCCCTTTCAGAAACACAAACCAAAGATTTTGACTTTATTTCCCCATTGTTTTTTTTTTTCCTTCTTGACTCCACGACCCGATATTTAAGTCGGCAGAGGTTCATGTGTGGCTCTATCCTCACAAGCCGATTGCTCTCTCAGTACTCTTAGTTACTGTGTCGTTCATGATTTTATTTTCATTTTCAGATATTGATAATGACTTTTAGATATCTTACATTGTAAATAATGATATAAAATTAAAAGAAAAATGCAATAGTCACATGATTTTATTGATGACACAATAATTCACACAGGAAAGTAAGTGGAATGTTGACAATTGCTTATATTGCATTTCTAGTTTTGTTTATACATATGGGTAGCCATTTGACTGACTCAATGGTAGCTTGTATTCATCGTCACTGACTTGCATTCCAAAGAGTGGGAAATGTCAGAAAGAATGATATGTCAAGGTTTGGTGAAAATTTTGGTTCTCTGGGCTGAATTAAAATCCTCTACCTCAGGGCAGATTTAAGTTGCAAAGGTATTTCGCACCAATATATCTCAGAAAAACTTTGAATTAAATTATCTATAGACTTTAAATTGTAAAATCCTTTTGTGAAAATGTAGTTGGATGGGTAATTGAATCGATGAAGTGAAAAAACGAAAATCATGCCGATAATGATTTTTCACCTTTATTCTTTCTTATCTCAAAACTAGCTCCTACGATATCCGGCAAGTTTTGCCAAATCAGCACACAAATGTTCTAATGGATCAATGATGAATAAATTAAGATTATATTTATACTTGATGTAACTTAAAATGTTAAGCTTATAGCTGTAAATCTCCTCTTTGGTTAATTTTACAAAGTTTAGAAATGAAAAGAAGAAATTAAAATTTAAAAAAAAAAAACAAAAAAAAACAACCTTCTTGTTTTTTTAGGTTTAAAAAAAACTATTATTTAAATTCTTTTATTGAAACTAAACCTCAATAAAAGTGAAATCATTATAATCTATCATTCTTTTTCACAGGTAACACCCGAAGTTGTCACCATCCAAACCAATCTGGAAGGAAAGCCAAATGGCGATGCTCTCATCACATTCTCTTCACGTTTGGAGGCTGAGCGGGCCATTGTAGAAAAGAATCGCCGCCATCTTGGAAACAGATTTATTGAACTATTCATGGCTTGAATAATCTCCAAATCAGATTGAGCTCGTGTTGTCAGTTATCAATATCTATGCATATAGGATAATTTAAAGTAAATTGTCAAAAACCTCTGTAGCCTTTCATGTGATGCATACTGAATTTTTTGGGGGGTTTTTTTTGTTTGTTTATTTTTGGAAAATAGGATGATAATCTTTGATTTGTGAAATTAGAATGTTGTCAAGAAAGGTCATGCAATTTTTGTTGCAATTTGAACAGAATTATTCTTTTATTTCAGAGACTATCTGTTTAAAAGTCTTTTCAACATTCCAAATGGTAAAAAAAGCAAAATGAATTGTAATGGCTTAAGCATGGTGAACTTATTGTCATTTCTGTATGAGTGTTTTTTTGTTGTTTTTTTTTCATTTTGTTGAAATGAAATCTTTGATATTGTATATATAAGCATTTACGCATTGTATGTGAGGAATTAATTTCTCAATTTTGCTTCATGTTAGAGGCTTTTCAATGGAAATTTCATTCCAAAGTTCTTAATGTATTGTCATCGTAAGACAATAAAACCCTTCTATGTTTTCCAAAGTAAATGGATAGTGTTCATAAGAAATTGTAAGCATATATTGTGTATGCTTTAATGCATTTATGGAAATTAATGCTCAGTGTGTTAGATGTTGAGTTTTAAATGATACGTTTTGGATTATGCAACACATTTTTGGCTTAGAATTATGCAACACAGTATGTACCTTAGGTTTATGCAAGACACCGTATGCCTTCGGATTTACAACTAATTATGTGCCTTAGGATTATGCAACACATGTGCTGTAGTGATCGTTTATGTTCTGTTTTCCTCTCTTCTTATTGCATCAAAGTTAACTATGGTGGACTTTGTAATGTTTTTAGAACTAGAATTATGGAATCCTCCATCAGAAATGGTAAAATGGTACTTTTGAACATTACAAGAAATACAATGATGAAGGTCGTGATACAGCATACAAATTCACGTTCAATTGAATTATATTTTAAATTTAATCCAACTAGAAGATAAATTTAATTATGGCAACAAATAAGATTGTTGCATTTACAAACAGAAAGGAATTATGTTTATTAATAAGTGACTGCAATAATGAAGTCACTTTGCCATCCTGGAATGCTCTTTTCCAATAATTGTACAGCTAATGCTATTTTCTAACAATTAAATGTCTTCCTATCTTAAAGCTGATATTTTCTCTATAATACACCAGATTTTTTACTGCTGCCATTAACGTTTTTGTTGTTTCAACATATAAAATGTGCCTTTTTTATTTCTATATTTCTACACAAGCTTATTATAAGCGCCTAGAATCATCCAATTCAATTTATTTTAAGATGTCATCATACATACAAGGAAAATAAGATTTGCATTTTATTATCATCAAAGGCAATAACTATCCACACCGTGATTCAATTCTTTAGAGGTAAGGACCTTTTTCTTTCTTTTTGATAAAGTTTCCTTTCACTTTCAAAGAAAATAATAATACGCAACATTTGTGACCTACCACTGTCATCTGGTATTATGTCTGGAGTAAGCAGATGCCAAATAGTGAATTCAAGGTTGAAACTGAGGATTGCAATATATATTTATATCTCTTCCCCTTGTTAAATCATTTGTAAATGTATTTAATCCAATTTTCATATTTTTGAATATGGATTCAATGTTCACTTCACCCCACCATACACCAGATAGATGTGGGGAGTCACCAATTATTAAGAGCTGCACCATAACGATAGATGAACAGGATCTTTCAATAGTATACCTAATATTTTGTTTTAATTGACAACACAATCTACTTACTACGGTCTCCTTGCAATCAGCAGTGATAAGACGGGAATCTTATCTTAATTAGCACCAGATTGCAACACAACTAGAGGTCTTAAGTGCAATGTTTTCGTTTGTAGTGATACAGAAAAAAGATTTGTAAATACTGATATCAAGTCGATACTTTATTCCTATTTTATGAGAGATAGTTGTGTGCAATTTTATGAATTGCTTGATATGAATTCTTTTGATATTTTAATTATATCATTAAACTTTATTGATTTATTTATTGCATGCTATTTGCATAAAAAGCAAAGGCTTAAGTCATATCACTTTGCATGTATTGTTTGTTCCCCCTTTTATCTGACATTCCATATTAACCATTCCACCGTTTTTTCTTTTAGCTAAGGATTACAGTTACTGTTTTACGCCTCTGGTAAAATAAACACAAACTTTGCAGTTTTACATACAACTACATACTTCACACACTGAGGCAAGTTATACCCTCTTTAACTGTCCTTTACTGAGATGAAAAAGTTTTTCCTGTATTTTATTTTAGTTGATTTAATCTTTTGCTTCATCTCGGCCAAATTTGAATTAAAATGGCCGTGATCATCTCTTGTGGAATACACATTGGGACAAACACTCTGGGTCACTTACTAACCTGATGGGCTTACTACTTTTGAACACAAAAGGTTGAAGAAAATCCTAGATCATCATCACATGAGAGATGTTTTATCCCTTGTAAATCATCTCTCAATCTTATGTCTGTGTCGATATATTATGAATGTTGATTCATATTTTCATATTCGTCACAGGTCGAGGTGAGGCAGTGATTTTTATCAGAGACTAAAATACAAAGATACATCTTGCTACTGTTCAATTCTTTTCCCTTTTATCTTACCCTATGATCTTACTTTTTCTGGTGCTTTTTTCTGGTGCATAAGTGGCCCATGTGTGTCACAAGCATCATTTTACTTCTATAGTTTTAGAGCTCTGAACTTTATTACGGAATATCTGGAAAGTTTTGTTTTGTTTTGTTTTTTGGAAAGGGGGGGGGGGATTTTAATTTTTATTTGAAAGACATTATCCATTTCGAAAGAAAATCTATCAAAACTTCAAAAAAAAGTGCCTCTGTTAAAAGGAACCAATTCTGTTGTCGTTCTATGTAAATGTTTCTAAACAGATATGTAACTTGTGTTTAAACTTATATTTATTGCCATTTTAAATGTGATTTTTACATTAACATTCCAATTATAAAGTACCGCAAACAAAAAACAATAACAGGAAAAATTAAGCATATATACGCATGTTTATAATGATTATCATATTGACGAAAGCCTATTTACCAATGGTGCCTTGCTGGTCTATTGTACGCAGATACTTTTCAATTTAACAGTCGCATTCTTTACATTGTGACTGGGTTGTGAATATCTATTGTTTTCACCAACTAGTTCTCATTGACACTGTTATTGATACTATTTACTTGTTATTTGACATAGTGCTTCTTTCTCATATGTTGCAATTCTGAATTGATCTCCGTTAACAGATATTATTTTATTCTAAGGATAAAGGTAACTGTATAGTTACACGATTTATGTGAAATAACCTCTTTTGATTTGTAATGAAGTTTTGGCACCTGTGTTGTACAAGAAGTGAGAAAAAGTTACATAGGAAAATTTAATACCTTGAGGATTTTTAGAATATATGTGTGTAGTGTGAAACTTGGGGATCTTTTTCGAATGATTTCAGAGAATATCATGTGATGTGTTTGTCGCATCGAAATTTCAATGAGAAGTGATTTTAAAAATTTACTTTAAGAAATTGAGGATTTTTCTTACAGAAGTTCTGACAACTTTAAAAATCAAATGTTTAAACTTTTAAATTACTTACGGTGTATTTAGTGTAATGCAGAAATCACGCATTCTGTCAGTCTAAATGAATGGATTTTTTTTTCATTATTTCTTGTTGTTTTGTTGTTGTTGTTGTTATCGTTGTTGCTTTGTAAAATGTATTTGCTCATGAAGTGAGCGCCAGCCATTATTCTTTGTTTCAGCTGACCATATACATTCATCCAGACTTAAAACCATTTTATGACTGACAAGATCTGTTTTATTCATTAATATTCTTGAAGGCCAATGCAAGTCAGTCATGTTTCCCAGTCATTTTTGAGGATTTCTAAGGTCACACCTACCATTCTCCTTAATATAATGTGGCATCTGAAATTTCAGTTACAGTTTTCAGAAATAAATGTGAATAGAGTTGATATTTATCAGAGAATGGCAAAAACCAGGGATATGTATGTGTTTGTTGTAGTAGCAAATATCAGTATAATTATCCTCTTGTAGCTGACCATATAAGTTGATTGTTTGGATCATGGCAGCTAGCATGGACATATAGGGAAAAAATTGTGACTAATATAAAAGGCATACAGAACCTTTTATTCATGAATAAAGTGCAAGCGCCCTTGTAATGTATGTAATGTCATAAGTCATTTGTACAGTGCGCTGAATCCACAAAGTGCTCTAAGGCACTACATATACAAAAACAATAGGTCAAGCAAAACGCCTGCCTGAATAGGAATGATTTTAAAAGTTTCCTAAAATTTCTGAGCCTATTTTAAGCTTGTGAAACTTTATAATTTTGACAATTTTTATCTCACTGCTTTTTAAAAATTGTTTTGCCTCCTCACTCCCTTTTATCAGTTTTTCAGAAACTGATTGTCTCACTATTTAAAAAAAAAATAAATTGGTTATAGTTATAGTTTACCTTTCAACCATCCTTTTTTAATGACCCAATTGTAATGCTTTTAGCATTAACATGATGTATATTTATTCAGTCTTTTAAATTCAAAGTTTTTGTGTAATATTTCATTTACCTTTTAACAAAACCACATTCTGGGCTGGTATTCAGCAAAGATTGAATTCAAGTCAATAAAATGATGATTGTGAATTTCAATACAATCTTTCTAATTTGTACAAATGTTAAAATCTTTCTCGACTGGACATCATTTTGTAGTGTAAGAATTTATTTATTTTATTCTTTTATTTGCATATGTAATTTTTTAAAGTTCATTTAAGATCATAAAATTGTCATATTTTATTGTAAATAATACATATTGTGTGATATTGAACAGAAAGTACTGCGTGTAAATGTTTTGCTAGCATATATTGTGGTCTTGTCAATTAAAAAATAATAACTTATATATTTTAATTCATTTTAATATATTTTCGCTAAGATGCAAATTAATATCACAGAAAATGACCATGTTGCAATTGACAATTTCAAAACCAAGATACTGTAATCTTTTATCTTTGTGCCTTAAAATCTAGTCACTGTTTGAGTTCAAGGGTAATAATATTATTATTATCATTATTGTTTTAATTGTTTAATAATTATAATCATACAAATATTCCAATACTTCATTAAACATCTACGCATTATTAGTGGCCTTATGAGAAATGTTGTTGTATATATTTATAAATCTCTCAATATATATATATTATATCTATTTATACGCGAAGGATTCTTATATCAATTGAAAAAGAATACTATAGCTTTAGAATATGTTATGACTGCCTCTAAAATAATTCGATAATATTCTGCTAAACTTAAAGTGAGGGAACTTTACCACTCAAGAGTGGATGCACACGTACTCGTTTATACCATCGACATTAAAACAGTGAAATAGTCTCACATCTCTAATGAAAGAAAAATACTGTGGTCTGTGGAATATTCAAAATCTGAAGTTACAGACTTAAAAGGAAGAAGAAGAAGAAGAAGATTTTTGGAAATCAAATCAAGCGAGAAAAGTATGACATCAAATGAACATTCCTCTGTCAAAGGAGCGTGTTCATTTGATCCTATCTACACTTACCTCTAAGTGATAATGTTAAACTCGTCTCTGTCTTAGGATTTGGAAATGGATAAGATTGTTTTTCTTGGAGATCATATTTAATTTGTTCTTGGTTGTTGTTCTCTTGTTTTTGTTTTGTTTGTTTTTTTCGAAGTGAAAGCCATAAATTTAGTAATGAATTTATCTTGAGATGGCGTTTGATATCCAAAGTTACCTATTAATTTGATGGATAAGTGTTTTGTTTGTTTGTTTGTTTTTTAATTTAGGCATTTTTGCTGTTTTGTTGGGGTCTTTTTGTGTGTGTGTGTGTTTTTTGTTTTTTTTTTTTTAATTTTTTTTGTTTGTTTGTTTTTTGTATGTGTTTTTTTTTTACAAGGAGGGTGGGCACAAATGACGATAACGTATCGGTTTTAGCTACGAATCTCATAAAATGTGTTCATGACTTTCAAAGATATAAAACCTATTAAGTTTTACTGTAAAAAATCTTTTGTTAGCCATTTGATAGAGTAGCTTTAGTTCAGATGTTTTTAAAAAACATGAAATGATGGTTTGGTGCAATATCATAATATGAGAAAAAGAAAACAAATTATCTTTTTTTTTTCTCATCGGCTGCTCATTTAAGTTTATGATTTCAAGCCCGAATGAAACTCTATAAATTTTAATTTAAGTAGTTAACAGCCAAAGCAATTCATTTCGGGCCTTAAGAAAATTTCTTTTTTCCTGATTATTAAAAGTATACATAAGATATCAAAGAAAGGAAAAAAAATTCACTATAATTATAATGTTATCGTATATAGGAAGTTTCAAATCTGTACATTAAATGCCATTGCATGGTGATAGTGCATAGCACACCTATCAGGTCAGTCATTTTAACACTGTCATGTCCAAAGTTTCAATAAGTTCATAGTATTTGTTGTCGTCATTATCATCATTCCTTTATTATTATTATTGTTATTATTATTATTATTATTATTATTATTATTATTATTATTATTATTATTATTATTATTATTATTATTATTATTATTATTATTATTATTATTATTATTTTATTATTATTATTATTATTATCATCATCATCATCATCATTATTATTATTATTATTCTTTTCATCATCATCATGATCATCATTATTATTATTAGGTATTATTATTATTATCATGATCATAATTATCACTTCTTTTTTTTGTTTACTTATTGCTACTCTGACGACAATTACCATTACCACTTTTGTTGGTGTCGTATTGGAGGCATTTGTAGTCAAGATCTGTCTCATGACCACTAATTATTTTTGTTGTTGAAGTGAATTCTTTTTATTTGCATTTTGCTGTGGTCACCATAACACTCCTCTGTCTCTCTTTCTTTTCTCCCTTGCTCCACTCCGTTCTCTGCCTCTCTCATTTCTCTCACTCACTCACTTTCTCTCAGTACACGTCTCAATGAGCATAGCCTATTTTTCCTTGGAATTTAATATAAATCCTATTTGAACCCGCTTATGCTGTAACTTCATTAAAAACAAAAAAAAACAAAAAAAACAACCAAAAAAAAAAAACGTTAATTATTTCCCCTACTCGTGGTAATAGACATAATTTTTAGAAGAAATGATCCAACGAATGAAATGTGAATTGCAGAGAAATATGTTTTAAAGAAAGAAAATGAAGCTGACATCTTCAGACTGAATTTGATTATTTTTCGAAGGAAGAAACGTTTTTGTCAACTGGTAATTATGCTACATTGTACTTGTATTAATGTATTTTTTTTTGCTCCCTATGGATATATGTAATGAGTGAGTGGTATGCAATGCATTTAAATCTCAATCGTCAAGATGCATCACATGTATACTTAACGTCTTGCAAAATTTTAATGCTTATAATAAATGTACTTTTCTTGTATTTCATTTCATATTCTTGTCATTATTTTTTTCATCTGAACTTGCAGTTTGTGGAATACCCTTTAGGGAGGGGGAATACTGGTCACCAACCCTACACTGGGCTGATGGAGTCTTCGTGGAATCACAGCTGTCTCCCTGGGTGGGGTTCCTGACCTATCATAGTGAGCAGGGAGGCCACTTACTCCTGTGTCCTCTATACACCTACATCTGTTTTCCCACTTGTTTTCTCTCTTTGTGTTGGATTGATATTACTTTGTTTCGTCCTTTCTCTTGTTGGAGTCCTAGGCTGAGAGGGAGACAGTCAAATGTATTGCTAAAGTTTAGGGAGATTATATTTTTTTTCCTTGTAAATCATATTTCTGTTATGTATTGGAATATTTGTTGTTTTTAATGTATAATGTAAGCATTTGAGTGCGTTCCTTTTAGTGGGATCTTGTGCTTGTGGCTGGACAAAACTTTTAGGTGATCTCAAAACTATGCACATTGATAGCGTGCTCTAGGAATCTACATGTGCTCTCCGTTCGAACTATTCCCCTTTGTCTTACTTTTTCTTGTGCTTTCAAATATAAATCTAAAATTATTTTGCTTTCCTATTTTCTCCTTTTTATTGGCGCTGATATAACCTAAATATGTTGCAAGCAGCGTAAAACCCTTAAAACAGCTGTCTCTTATGGTTGCGACATTTCAGACTCAAATTCCAATGCGCATGTGCAATCAACATACTATTAGGACTAGGTCTGAGTAGTCTCCCATGGCAGTATGTTTTTTGTTTATTTTTGTGCTCAAATCTCTTCATCGTTGCCGAATACTCTTCTATTCTCATCTTTGATCATCTTAATATGTTGTTTATCTCTCCTATTCTTGTCCCTCTGTTTCAGTATTCTGAAAATATTTTTCTGCCCTTCTTTACTTTCTAAATGCTCATACATATATCTTTGAATGCCTCAGACTTTGCTGTTGCAACGGCTCTTTTTGCTTCTCTCTTTGCCCGTTTAAATTCATCTTTTTATAGCATCCCTGTTTGTCTCCATGTTCTTCTTTGCTTCCCTTTTTTATTATTGCTTCTTGAACGTCATCATTCCACCACCACGTTTCTGTTCCTCTTCCTGAGCTCACCCCTAGCACTTCTTTGGTCACTTCACGGATTGTATCGGCAGTTATTTTCCATTTCTTTGGGAAATCAATTCCTAGTCTTCCTTTAACCCTTGTAACAAATATTTCTTTGCTCTTCCTCTTTTAGTTTCAGCCATCGTGTTTTTCCCTCACTTCATTTCTCTTTTATCTTCCTCTTTCCAAATGCCACTTTCGCAAAAACAATATTATGCTGCGCTGCCACTACTCTCACCCGGCAAACTGCCACAATCTGATACTTCCTTCAAATTTCTCCTCCAGTCAACAGGTAATCCACTTGTGTCTTTCTCACACCACTTGAATATGTCACTCTGTACTCATACTAAAATATGTATTTAGTATTGCCAGATCCATCCTTGTTGCAAATCTTACACTATCTTCGCCTTCTTTTTTTCTACTGCCATATCCATACCTTCCCAACCATCTCTCCTCTCCGATCTTGCTTTCTCCAACGTGCCCATTCAAGTAAGCACCAATGAGAACTTTCTGATTTGTCAAACATTTCTATTTGTTCACCTATCTCCTTCCAAAATTCCTCCTTCAGTATAAAATATTCTATTTATAGTGATTACGCAAAATCTACTTTTAGTTGAAGTACGAATAGGCTCCAACCTATTGGTAGTCGTAGTAGCCTACATATATGGGGCCAGCCTTGAAACATCCTTAGAAGTTGGACTTAAAGTACATAGCAGTTAGCAGGCATCAATGCATGTGTTTTTCTCTCAGCATCAACGAGCCTTGAGGGAGTTTGTCTTAACTAAATTATGGCCACTCCCATAGTGGGCAGGGAGGTACTTGCTGTGTCTTCTATCCCCCAATATAATCTGTTTTCCAATTGCTCTCTGTCTTTGTCTTGGAATGGGATTACTACTAGGTTTGTCCAGATCCTTGGCTGAGAGGGAAACAGTCAAATGTTTAGTTATAGTTTTGGGAGATGATATTTCTTGTCCTTGTAAATCATCTCTCTGTTATCAGTACTATTTTATGTTTTGTTTACGTATTATATATGATTTGTAGACATTTGAGTGTGTTCCTCTTAGTCGAGACCTGTGCTTCTGTCTGGGTGAGACTTCCAGGTGATTTCAAACTAAGAACTTTGATGGTGTGCTCTTGGAATCTACATCTGTTTCCTATTTGAACCAATTCCCCTTTGTCTTACCTTTTCTTGGGTACTTTAATTGTAACTCTAGAACTTTTACTGTCCCATTTTCTTCCTTTTTACTGGCGCTGATATGACCTAAATGTGTTGCAAGCGCCGTAAAACCCTCAAAAACAAAAACAATAAATTATGGCCACAGCAAAGAGACAGCACCATCAAAAATCTTTACCAAAATAAAAAAAAAATGGAAAATAAAAGGAAATCCACCTTTTAGCTACTGACAAGGGGGAGAAAAACCCACTGTAAGCTTTGCTCCCGTTTCAGAATACGATGAGAGAAACAAGTCAATTCAGATATGGTAGAACAAACGCCCACAAACTTCCTATTACTATTACAGTCCACTCAGGATAATCACAACACCTTGGGATCAGCGAAAATGTTGCAATTAACCGAAGTTGACTTTCCTGTCCACTTTTGCAACATTTTACACATACAGTCGAGAACGGATATATATCGACATCGTCAGGACTGCGATAAAATGTCGAAATAAGCATGATGTCGACATATCATTCTAAAAATGTAAGGGAAAGAAATGAGAAAATAACAAAGGAAGTCAATTTTGGTGGTTTGGTGGCCTTTAAAAGGGCTCATTTTGAAATTTATGACGGTTCACTTCATTATATGACTTTAATAATAGACTAATATTTTGGTCCGTCTCTGAAGGCCAAGAATAATTTTATGGACCCTTTCTGAGCACTGGCAAGGACCTCAAATAAGGAAGCGCTCTCATGAAGTTGCTGTGAAAAACAGTGGAGGGTCTGTAGTGGCATGCCTGGAAACTGGTCCTAAAGGAGTCTTATCCTCGTCCGACTCCACATCGGCAATGGCATCTCCTAAAAATTTACCATTGTCGAGTGGTATCGAGGCGTACCAGTAATTGTGGCCCATAAAAATCGAGACTTATAAGCTGAGCATCAGCTCTGCATTTTTGAGAAATTGTTACGTAGTTTTGTTTGTTTTAAAATTTACTTTTAGGTTGTATTTATTTTATTTGGGGAAAGGGGTTGGGGGGCTAAAAGGTCTTTCTCATTTACCGACACTCAGCCTCGGTTCCAGACCGGGATTAGCCGGGCAGCTTGTGAAGACAGATAGTCAGTCTCGCTCGTAGTGGGTGGTGTGGGAGTATTTCTCGTTAGGCTATTTATTGAAGGCCAAAAATATTGATATCAGTACCAAGATATGATGGATGGCCCGGGATTAGGCTTGACCGCTGACATCACGATTCTGATCAATGATGATTCATAGGATGTTATTGGACAATAATCTTGGTTTTTGTTATTTTACATCACAGTGGGATCTCTGCACTTTCATTGATTGTTGTGCTTTACTTCACTGCAGGATATCTTGACCTTTTAAATTATTTTTTTAGACACATTATTGCCGGTATCGATGGTTCGTATGTAGATATAAATTTTTGTCGATATAGGCGATTAATATTTACTGTTATATAGCGAAAATAAACGGGACTTTGATGTCGATGTAACCGTTGTCAATATATCCGCTCAGCACTGTATATGAATATGGTACAATCAAACCAGTTGTTGTAAACATTGTTCTTAGTCCACCTCAGACTGAGTAAGCTGATTGAAACAAAAACCATATGAATTTGGCAGCCCTGTAAAGTTTTTGGCCGACAAAATCCGTTTTGATTCAAACCCACATCTTATTCTGTTTGGATTAACTTTCACTCTTTTGTTCTCAATATTTGTAAGAATCAAAAAGATTAGCCATGACGAGAGACAATAAGCTCTCACCAAACCCATAGGTCACAATGCACAGTTGTCAATCCCATAACAAACTGTCCTGTCAGAAAGTTGCACTGAAAAGTGCGCAAAGTTGCACCAGAAAATCAAGGAAGTTGCACCAAAAGTTGCAAAAAATAAAGGGGATAGATAAAAATGAATGTCTTCGCATAACATGATAACACCAGGCAACATGATGATCACACTGAAGACTACCATACACAAAGACCACACTCAACACAGATCATTATCATTTGTTCACTACGAGCGTGAAAAGTTTATTTAAACTAATAAGGAAAAAAAATTATGATAATAACAATAATAAAAATTATCTATTATGTTTATTATTATTATTATTATTACTATTATTACTATTTTTATTATTATTATTATCATAATAATAATAATAATAATAATAATAATTATTATTATTATTATTATTATTATTATTATTATATTTATTATTATCATCATAATAATTATTATTGATATTATTATTACTATTATTATTATTATTATTATTATTATTATTATTATTATAGAAAATTGTGGAATGAAATGAAAGAAATAGCATTCCTCTGTTGAAATCTTGAGTATTTTTCTCTATAAAGTCATGGGGGCCAAACGGACCCAAAATCAGGAAATCGTATTTTCTAGTATTTTTCTCTTTGAACCATTTGGACCCCAAATCGGAAAATCTCAAATTCCAGATGAGCATGCTCAGTGTGAGTAAATTATGCACGTGAGAAGCATGAAATTTGGCATGGTCATGGACCATGTCAGCAATTTCTGACAGACTCCGGGAATTTCAAAAGTTGAAAGCGTAATTACGTTTGGTGGTTGTAGTAGGGTTGTTGTGGTGGTGGTTGTTGTAGTAGTGGTGGTAGGGATGATGTGGTAGTGATAGTAGTAGTAGTGGTCGTATGGATGATTGTGCAGTTGTGGTTGTAGTAGTAGTGGTGGTAGGGATGATGTGGTAGTGATTGTAGTAGTAGTGGTCGTATGGATGATTGTGTGGTGGTGGTTGTAGTAGTAGTGGTGGTAGGGATGATGTGGTAGTGATTGTAGTAGTAGTGGTCGTATGGATGATTGTGTGGTGGTGGTTGTAGTAGTAGCGGTGGTAGGGATGATTGTGGTAGTGATTGTAGTAGTAGTGGTCGTATGGATGATTGTGTGGTGGTGGTTGTAGTAGTAGCGGTGGTAGGGATGATTGTGCAGTAGTGGTTGTAGTAGTAGTGGTCGTATGGATGATTGCGTGGTGGTGGTTGTAGTAGTAGTGGTGGTAGGGATGATGTGGTAGTGATTGTAGTAGTAGTGGTCGTATGGATGATTGTGTGGTGGTGGTTGTAGTAGTAGTGGTGGTAGGGATGATGTGGTAGTGGTTGTAGTAGTAGTGGTCGTATGGATGATTGTGTGGTGGTGGTTGTAGTAGTAGCGGTGGTAGGGATGATTGTGGTAGTGGTTGTAGTAGTAGTGGTCGTATGGATGATTGTGTGGTGGTGGTTGTAGTAGTAGTGGTGGTAGGGATGTGTGTTTGTTTTTAAGGGTTTTACGGCGCTTGCAACACATTTAGGTTATATCAGCGCCAGTAAAAAGGAAGAAAATGGGATAGTAAAAAGTTCTAGAATTACAATTGAAGCATCCAAGAGAAAGTAAGACATAGGGGAACTGGGAACAAATAGGGATCAGATGTAGATTCCAAGAGCATACCACCAAAGTACTTAGTTTGAGATCACCTATAAGTCTCATCCGGACACAAGAACAAAATCCAACAAAGAGGAACACACTCAAATGCTTACATTATACATTAAAAAATAACAAATATACTAATACATAACAGAGAGATGATTTACAAGGAAAAAAATATCATCTCCCAAAACAATAACTATGCATTTGACTGTTTCCCTCCCAGCCAGGACTCCGACCAGGGCCAGGAAAAAAACTAAGTAATCTCATTCCAAGACAAAGACAGAAAGCATGTTGGAAAACAGATATAAGGGGATAGAAGACACAGTGTGTACCTCCCTGCCCGCTATGGGAGGTCAGGATCCCCACCCAGGTGGTAGGGATGATGTGGTAGTGATTGTAGTAGTAGTGGTCGTATGGATGATTGTGTGGTGGTTGTAGTAGTAGTAGCGGTGGTAGGTATGATGTGGTAGTGATTGTAGTAGTAGTGGTCGTATGGATGATTGTGTGGTGGTGGTTGTAGTAGTAGTGGTGGTAGGGATGATTGTGCAGTAGTGGTTGTAATAGTAGTGGTGGTAGGGATGATGTGGTAGTGATTGTAGTAGTAGTGGTCGTATGGATGATTGTGTGGTGGTTGTAGTAGTAGCGGTGGTAGGGATGATGTGGTAGTGATTGTAGTAGTAGTGGTCGTATGGATGATTGTGTGGTGGTGGTTGTAGTAGTAGCGGTGGTAGGGATGATGTGGTAGTGATTGTAGTAGTAGTGGTCGTATGGATGATTGTGTGGTGGTGGTTGTAGTAGTAGCGGTGGTAGGGATGATGTGGTAGTGATAGTAGTAGTAGTGGTCGTATGGATGATTGTGTGGTGGTGGTTGTAGTAGTAGCGGTGGTAGGGATGATGTGGTAGTGATAGTAGTAGTAGTGGTCGTATGGATGATTGTGTGGTGAAGGTTGTAGTAGTAGTGGTGGTAGGGATGATGTGGTAGTGATTGTAGTAGTAGTGGTCGTATGGATGATTGTGCAGTGGTGGTTGTAGTAGTAGTGGTGGTAGGGATGATGATGTGGTGATGGTTGTAGTAGTGGTAGTAGGGTTGATGATGTGGTGGTGGTTGTATTAGGAATGATGGTGTGGTGGTAGTAGTAGTGGTGGTAGGGATGATGTGGTGATATTTGTTGTACTCGTAGTGGTGCTAGGAATGATGGTGTGGTGGCGGTTGTAATAGGAGTGTGGTGGTAGGGATGATGTGGTAGTGGTGGTAGGGATGATGATGTGATGGTGGTTGTAGTAGTAGTGGTGATAGGGATGATGTGGTAGTGGTTGTAGTAGTGGTAGTAGGGTTGATGATGTGGTGGTGGTTGTAGTAGTTGTGGTAGGAATAATGATGTGGTGTTATTTGTAGTAGTAGTTGTGGTAGGGATGATGATGCAGTGGTTTTGGTGAGTGCTTTTTATTCAGTGATGATAATAGCAATTTGTCAAAAAGGAGGAAAATATCTCCCGTCTATCGATCAAACACAAGCAAAGTGTAAAAATAACATTTAAGTATTGATCTTATGAATTCTATATTTTTTTTAAAAGGAGAAAAGAGAAATAGAAAAAAAATACAAAGGGAAAGAGGAAAAAAAAAAGAGAGAGAGAGAGAGAAAGAGAGAGAGAGAGAGAGAGAGAGAGAGAGAGAGAGAGAGAGAGAGAGAGAGAGAGAGAGAGAGAGAGAGAGAGAGAGAGTTAGAGAGTTAGAGAGAGATTTAAAAAGCAATAGGTAACTATAACAGAGAAAAAAAATCCAGACCCATTTGTCCCTCCCCCTCCCCGTCAACCATCAACTAGCTAATCAAATAACACCACTGGTCGTCTGTGTCAATTGTGACATCTGGTGCCATTCTGTCTGGCCCGACGTCATAAAAACGGGACCGTCACCCTGAGCACAGGTGTCAAAATATGACATAAGACATAATGGTGATTCTGTGGTTTTGAGGAAAACGTTTGACACGACAAATTTGAGAAATTCTCAAAATCACTGTTTTATTTATCCAAAAAAAAAATTGAAAAAGGAGGAATTGTGATGGGGATGGGCGGAGATAAACTAACATTTAGGCGGAAATCTGCCTTTAGGCGGAAGATTCTCAGCCCTGTTTGAGCATGTTTAGTGGATACTGCGCTATATAAAATCTCAATTTAAAAAAGTAGTAGTATTCAGAGACGCCAACTTTAAAATTGGTTCACAGGACTTTCAGACATCACTCGGAGGAATTTCAATGCCGAAAGAGGAATTTTCCGCGCACAAGAAAAGGGAACTGAGAATCAATGTATTTGGCATTGTGTTTACATATTGCACAGTACTAAATAGATAACTGAATAGAACTATATTATATGCCAAATACAATCCCAAAGTTTCGTTATTTCAAATAAAGCTTTCCTTGGTCACTTTTGCAAACCACATTCCGGTCAAGATTCTAACAATCCCGGGTCCTGACAAGCAAGAATTGCAAGTACTCTGAATGGAAGTGGAACCTTACAAGTCCAAATAACACTATCATCATCTCAGCAAGATCTCACAAGTTACGTAATATCATCAAATTCTCATTTGTAACTGTGATCACCATTCATTTATAAGAATACTCATTTAATTAAATATCATCTTTCTATTCATATCATCTTAAACAACTCGTCATTGGTTCTTGTAAAATCTGGGGACCTTATTTATCCCATCTTTATTTTATAAATGTAGTCAAGTTGCTCTTGAGCGCTCATCAGACCATGACAATGAGGATGAGGTGGTAGTGGTTGTAGCAATAGAGGTAGTGATGATGGAGATGTGGTGGTGGTGGTGGTTGTAGTAGTGGTGATAGTGATAGTGATGATGATATGGTGCTTGCAGAGGTGGCGGTAGTGACGATAATTTGGTGGTGTGGTAGTAGTGATGATAGCGATGATGATGTGGTGGTAGTTGCAGTAGTGGTGACAGGATGATGATGTGGTGATGGTAGTGATGATGACGATAATGGTGTGGTGGTGGTGGTGGTTGTGGTAGTTTAGTGATGATGACGATGCTGTGATGGTTGTCACAACATGAGATGGTGGATTCTTTCGTTGGACCAGTAATACCTCATTGGAATTTGATAGAAGCTGCCCATAACCCAGAATTTGGGACTCCAGAGCAGAATTTTTAAATCTCTAAATTTGTATTTTAAAGAGTAGGGCCTACATAACTTGGTCATGCATCCCATAAGGTATCAATTCTGTGTGGTGTTTGCAGTTCAGTTCGTTTGTTTTGTTTTTTCTGAAGGCCTTGTCCACTAATCAGTGATTGGGTACCTAGACGCCTAGATGATCTGGCAGATAATTCTTTGCGATAGACTAAAATCCTATCCATTAGGTAACTAGCAGTTTTCACTGTCCATTTAACAATACAGAAAACAACATAAGAACTACTTTTTATAAATTTTATATAGCGCCTTCCCATCTAACAGCTCTTAACAGTGTTTACAAAATCTCACACAAAGGAAAAAAAAAAAACCCAAAAAAATATGAATATCTTAAAATTTATTGTCAATAAAAAATAAAAACATACGAGCTTTATTGTCAATATATATTAAATAAAAGCATAAGAACTTTATTGTCAATAAAAAATAAAAGCAAAAAAAAAACCCATCACAGGCAAAAGTACTCTTGATGGCTTTATAATCAATAAACTCCATAAAGTAATAAGAAAAATAACTAAGCACCTATTCTACAACCATTTGTCACTTCTTTGGCGGGGGTGTCTTCAGAAATCCAATTCGCCGAAGATATCTTACAATGAGGGGAGTCGCAGCCAGGGTTGTGGCTATGCGTGCTGGTGCAAACACCTTGTGGACAGCATATGCTACAACAAAAGTTCCAGTCCCTGTCGCCAACTTGCTTTGTAGAATTGTCTCTCCAATTCCCAGTCGGCTCATGATACCAATCACATCAATACCACTGTGTCCAGGAAAATATCAAAAAAGGAATAAAACATTAAAAATATTATGAAGAAAATCCAGGGAGGGAAGAGAGATAGGGAGGGAGGGAGAGAGAGAGAAAGAGAGGAGAGAGAGGGAGGGGAGGAGAGAAAGAGAGAGAGGGGGGAGGAGAGAGAGAGAGAGAAGGAAAGAGAGAGGAAGAGCGTGGGAGGGGGGCGGGAGGGTTATTTTTAGAACAGAACAATGAAAGAAACAAATCAATATCATGAGTATACACAAGGGCCATCTTACTAGCTTTGCAGTATGGGCAGTCTCAAGCCAGCCATTTTGATGTATCATGATAAAATGCTGATAATGATGATGATGACATGGTCGAGGTGGTGTGATGGTATTGTGATGATGATGACGATGACGTGGGTGAGTTTGAAAAGTGCACCTTTATCTTAATTCGATTTTGTCATCAATCCTTGCACATTATTGTACAGTAGACACCAGACTCAACAAGAAGTCAGATGCAACATAGGATTAATGGAATCCCCATTTCTTAGGATTAAACGAGCATCTCAGCTCGTTAAGTCTTTTTCAACAAGGTCATTTCGGGCAGAGAAATGCTACAACCATTGTTTGTTTTGCTCACCTAAATAATAATAATAATAATAAATGGCATTTATATAGCGCTTTACCCCGTTGTCACAGGCTCTAAGCGCTTTACAGTGATATAAAACAAAACATATTACAGTAAGACAAGTTTGTTGGAAACGTGATACGAATTCAATTTAACAACAACAAGATATGACAATAGTATTGCAACATTATGACAGTGCTGATGGTGACAAAAAGTGAAAAAAGTAGGAAAATGTTGAACAATTGCCTTTAAGCCCCATTTCTACTGCACTAAACCCCACTTTTAGAGCAATTGAGATGATAGACTATCGTTGATACTTAAGCTAACTTCTGGAAACTGCACCTGTGTGTTCCACCACACATCAACTCTCTCATTGCTAGCACATTGTTTCGAGAAAATGTAATTTTAAAAAGGAGGAAATTCCTCTAGACTCCAAAATCGCGGATTTCCGCGGATCCGAGGAAAACCATCAGCACTGCGTAAAAAGATAAAACTTTAAGCGAGATTTGAACGATGTCAACGAATCCGAGCATCTCACGTGTGATGGGAGAGAGCTTCAAAAATGGGGGGCCTAAAATTGAAAAGATTGTTCACCTATTTTACGCAATGGTTTAGGTTTGACAAGGATTGAGTGGTCATTGCTTGATCTCAAGTTTCTATTGGGGACATATATGTTTAGAAGGTCTTTAATATAGGAGGGATTGTTGGTGCTCAAGGATTTGTAGACAACAGTACAAATCTTATAGGCAACTCTTTTTTCCACAGGAAGCCAATGTAACTCATGGAGAAGGAGAGTTGCTGACAGGTATTTTTTGTTACTGCGTACAATGAGTCTGGCTGCGTTATTTTGAGCAACCTGAAGTTTGCTCATTTTGTCTTTAGCTAAATTCGCCCAAAGGTAGTTACAATAGTCCAATTTAGATAAAACAAAGGAATTAATTAAAAGTTCTGCTATATGCTTCGGTATTAAATCACGAATTTTGCTTATTTTTTTCATTTTTATGTACATAGATTGTATGGTGTTATTCACGTGGCTTGTCATGGAAAGACACATCATAATCACATAATAATTACAGCTGCTGATTACAACTAGGCAGGTGCTGTTTGTAGTGCATCATCTGTGTGAGCGTGTGTATGAATGAGAGAAGAGAAGAGAGAAAAAGATGAGAGAGCGGAAAAGAGAGAGAAAAGAGAGAGAGAGAGAGAGAGAGAGAGAGAGAGAGAGAGAGAGAGAGAGAGAGAGAGAGAGAGAGAAAGAAAGAAAGAGAGACTTACTCAGCTGATAATTTGAGTGAAAGAGCATACAATAAAAAAAATGGGATTTGCATTTCTGTCAAGTGCGTCTGAAGGGAGGTAACTAAAATAAACTTTTTCATTGTCATTCCTTAGTTATCTCTTATTGTCAGACCAAACTCGCATTTAACAAGGTCAGAGGCTGTTCCAAAGACCTCGTTGAATCCTTCTTCCACTGTATTGAAAAAAAAAAAAAAGCAAAAATAGAAACAGAAAAGAAAATTTTCAAGGATATTTATTTATTGTTACACTAACCTTGAAACCAGTGTATAGAAGAATCCCAGAGACATGAGAGAGATGGAAATGTGAAACACCATCACGGTGCTACCGTATACAGCAACAGCACTTCTGAGTTTTTGAGCAGAGGTAAGGGGCTTGGAAGAGACCTGCTGCTCTGAGTTTTTGACAGACTCAGAGGTTGTCTGTGTGGAGTTTTGTGAAACAGTCGAAGCAGCTTCCCTAATAGCTATATCTTGTTGCTCAAACAGCTAAAAATAAAAGAGGTGAACTTTTAAAATCAAGAAAATAAATAAACATTTGTAATGAAATAATAAACAGAAATACAGTGCATGTCACTTCATTGGAACAGCACCATTCTGACTGGCTGATTCTGATAATGCCATTCGCAAAGTTGACCAACCTAATCAAGACTATACCCAGGTCTGTCAATCTCCAGTTTTCACAACATATAATATTATGTGTGTACAAAGATAATGCATGAGCATGTCTTATGACCAGACATTTATAATGAACTGTCAACACCCTTTCCCGAAAACAGGCCAAATGAATAGAAGATGCACAAATCTTGTTCCATTCTATAAAATGACACATTACGCAATTTAAAATTTTAATCAACATGGCATGTCTCATTTGAAGCAAATAAATCATTGCATCATTACCCACAGTCTAATTAATTATTTGGTGTTTTCCAAGACATTCGTATGGGTAGAGGCTACATATCACCATGTAAAAGGAAATGAATGGTGACAGGTTTGGTGCAATTGTTAATTAACATACCTATTTGTTCATCTGATAAAAAGATAAAAATTATAACTATTACAATGATTGCTGAAGATCTGAAATCATTTCAATTAACTGATTCCGATAAACCATAGAAAAAATTTTGTCACAGACAGATTGCAGAGACGCCAACTTAAAATTTGGCTCACAGGAATTTCAGACACCATTCAGAGGAATTTTAATTCCAAAAGAGGAATTCCGCAAACATGAAAAGAGAATTCAGATGGTATTTGGAATTGTGTTTATATATCCTATAATTCTAAATAGGATTCAATAGTCGTAACGTCACTTCCTTCCTAATGACGCTTGGTAACTTAGTAACACTGGCTCTAAACTATCGGAACAATGGCGGACGCCCGTATGAAATATTTCTCCGGCGAGCATAAATAGGTTTCCAGAGGAAAAAAAACACATAAATTTGATCATGTTTTGACTTTTACACATTCTGATCAAAAGGCATATGAAAAGGGAATGAAACGTTCTAGCCAGCATGAAGAATAAAAAGTAATGATTTTCTTTGTTTAGAACCAAGATGGCCGCCGTTGCCAGGCTGCGTGACATCAGACTACTGAATCCAATTGATAGCCGATTAGAACTAGACGATAAGAAAACACAATATCAAATACCATCCCCACGTCCCTTTATTTCAAATGAAGTAAAGCTCCAAAACCTAATGGTTGTGGTTGTAGTAGTGGTGGTAGTGATAATGACACATGGGTGGTGGTTGTATTAGTATCGGTGGTGGTGGTGGTTGTAGTAGTAGTGATAGTGATGATGTGGTGGTGGTTGTAGTAGTAGTGGTAGTGATGATGTGATGGTGGTGGTTCTTGTAGTAGTAGTGGTAGTGATGTGGTGCTGGTGGTTGTAGTAGTAGTGGCGGTAGCAGTGATGCAGTGGTGGTGGTGGTGGTGGTTGTAGTAATGATGATGTGGTGGTGGTGGTTGTTGTAGTAGTGGTAGTGATGATGATGTGGTGGTGGTTGTAGTAGTAGTGGCAGTGATGGTGGTGGTTCTTGTAGTAGTAGTGGTAGTGATGATGTGGTGCTGGTGGTTGTAGTAGTAGTGGTGGTAGCAGTGATGCAGTGGTGGTGGTGGTTGTAGTAATGATGATGTGGTGGTGGTTGTAGTAGTGGTAGTGATGATGATGATGTGGTGGTGGCGGAGTGTGGTGTGATGGTGTGATGGTTGAGTAGTAGTGGTGGTAGTGATGATGTGGTGGTGGTGGTGGGTGTAGTAGTAGCAGTGATAGTGATGATGTGGTGGTGGTGGTTGTAGTAGTAGTGGTAGTGATAATGATGTAGTAGTGGCGGTTGTAGTTGTAGTGGTAGTGATGATGATGTGGTGGTGGTGGTTGTAGTAGTAATGGTAGTCATGATGATGGTGTGGTGGTTGTAGTAGTAGTGGTGGCAGTGATGATGTGGTGGTGGTGGTTGTTGTAGTAGTAGTGGTAGAGATGATGGGAGATGGTGGATGTAGTGATGGTAGTGATGATGTGGTAGTGGCCGTAGTAGAGTAGTAATTGTAGTGATGATGCTGTGGTGGTGGTGGTTGTAGTAGTCGTGTTAGTTATGACGATGTGGTGGTAGTTGTTGTTGTAGTAGTGTTTGTAGTGATGATGATGTGGTGGTGGTGGTGGTGGTAGCTGTTATAGTATTAGTAGTGATAATGTTGTTGTTTTGGCGGTTGTAGTAGTAGTGATAGGGTTGATTTAGTAGTGGTGGTTGTGGTGGTAGTGGTGGTGATGAAGAAGTAGTAGTGGCATTGTAGTAGTAGTGATGATGATGATGTGGTGGTGGCATAGTAGTGGTAGTGATGATGATGGTTTGATGGTTGAAGTAGTAGTGGTGGTAGTGATGATGTGGTGGTGGTGTTTGTTGTAGTTGTAGCAGTGGTAGTGATGATGTGGTGATGGTGGTTGTAGTAATAGTGGTAGTGATGGTTGTAGTAGTAGTAGTAGTGGTAGTGATGATGATGTAGTATGATGTGGTGGTAGTGGTGGTTGTAATAGTATTGGCAGTGATGATGATGTGGTGGTAGAGGTACCCTTGGAGCAATATGACTGTGACGAACGATTTTCTTTCACTGCATGATTTCTTTATCATTCGTCAGCGTCTCATTCAAAACCACTTCAAATTTAGTGGACAACATATATCTGCCATGAGAAATAAGCACCTCAAGTTAAAATACTCAAAAGATGGACAGATTTATTCTACAGTCAAGCTAATGTAAATATACAATCTCCCAACCCATTGTATAATGGAACGCTGTCTTACCACTCACTTTCCGCTTGGGGCTTATTCACCTGTCCATTGTATGCATATCTCCTGCTAATTACCCTTTCCAAACAAGACTCCAACGTGCATATGCCCTGAGGTTCTCTTCTCGTTCAGAGTAGCTAAAATTGCACTTAACGTTATCTCTTCCCGCTATAGTTCTTAACCAAATAGGAACATTTTTTCAGATTGGATATTCCCATAATTCCTTGGCATACCTTCTTTACTTTACAAAACCAAATTCATCTCTGAATTGAATCACACACACGCTAAGAATCCCAAGAAAGAAGAACTATCCCTCCAATTTCAAACTTGTAAAAGTTTAACTTCTCTCGGTTGAAGGTAAAATTAATTGTTGGTTAACATTCAAAGTGGAACGAGATATTACTGTGAATTCAATGCTTAATCTACCATTACATAATTTGTGTATATTTTAATTGTGCTCTATTCTATGAACGTTCGTAAGTTGAAATACATGTACAAACTATATCTATATGTATATTATACTATAGTTAACATTTGTTTATGATCTATGCTATTATTTAATTTATATTCAATATGTATATTGCTTAATGTCTGTACTCTACCGCCTATCCCCGGCCACACATCATAATAATCACAATTATAATTAATAAAAATATATAAATTATAAAATATAAGGGACACATTCCTGTTAAATTCTCATCATGTAAGATAGTTCAACTTTCAGTTGATGTCTGATACAAATACAATAACTAACCATTATCATGGAGTTATTGCTTCTCCTTGCCTTGGTCGGCAAATAAAAGCTATTATGATGTGTCGCTCAAGGACGACCCGGTGGCGAAAGACAAACTAGACTGGCTCTAAGACCTTTTTGTTTAAACTCTTAATTGAAGGTCTTTGGCTAACACCAATCCATGGCTATCACCCAGTCCGTGCCCAATCCCTGATGTCAGTCACCGCCGACACCAGAACCTTCCTGTCAGCCCATAACTACAACACACTGTTGTGAAGTCCAGAAAACCCTGTAAGCAGGAGCCAACTAGCTGATACATTTGCCTCAATCAAGCAAGCCGGCTGGATAAAGATAAGCCAAACAGGCTTATACCATTTTCAAATGTATTTTCCACGGACACAAATGATTAAAAATATATCAATCAATCATAAATAAATAAATCAATAGATAAATAGATAATAAATTAGATCCACTCAATTAGAGCCATTCTTCCTGATATTATAACTAAACACTTATTTTCTCTATCTTTTCCTGTAACAATCTAATTAAACTTTATGTAAAGAACTGTTATTATTGTATTGGGCGTTACTATTGTCTTGACTCACTTGTTATTAATACAATTAAGTTATAAGGGAACCTAAGGCAATTCTTAATCACCCCTAGATTAAACCTGAGCTGTTTGTGGTATAGATTGAGTGGCGCAGCTGGTAACGAGAGCCATAGCGCGCATACTAGTTCGAATCCAGACCACTGAATTATTGGTTGGACACGAACCCACAAAAATAACACACAAACCCACCACAATGACCTCACCGGAATTTTACAGAAGTTGCCCGTAAGCCGGAATATTTTTTTCTCCAGACCGGATTTTTCCTCGGTGAAACCAGAGTTTTGGCATCATTGCAGATTGTACCCATCAAGCGGCTGTTCCAGTAAAGTGGCATTTATATTACCAGCTTCAACTATACTAATTGAATGCTTAATAGCTACAAACTATTTGAACATGTTCAATGGTTTCTAATTACCAGTTTATTTCATTTATTCTGTTTGAGAATGAATATATTCCTTATAACAAGCACCTTTCTCAAAACTTGACCACTCACTTAAATCATAAAAAAGGATACATATTCATCTAGCCTCCCCTTAGCTGTTACCTTTCAACAACCAGTGCTTTCATTTTTTTAAACGTGAAAAAGGGCATCCCTGAAGACTGCATTTTTCTGTAGCCCTAGAAATCACTGAAAACACTCAGTAACCAGTCATCATTAGAAAACTTTACCTGTGCCAATGTGATGCGCCCCTTCTTGTAGCTGTCAAGATGCTCTTCACAATTTCCGAATTGAAATCTACGACAATTTTCCAACCAAAGCTTGAACCGTGCACAATCTTCTCCTGTGAAAAATAACAATTAGAAATAATGGTGTTTGGTTTTCTTTTAAAATTCCCTTTATCCATTTACAAGGTCCTAGTCCGGCACTGCAAAGTGAGCTAGGTGACTTGCTCAAGGCCACACAGTGCGAGAGGGAGTCAAACTCAACACCCTCTAGGTATGAAGCAAAGTCCATACCGTAATAGGTAAGTGAAATTTTATAAATAAATAATGTCAACTATGGCTATTGATATGGTTTATGAAAATCATTTAAAAGAATAGAAATATCAATTCAAAATTTAGTATTGATAAACTTTTATGTCCATAGCTGTAAAGATTATTGACAGAATGGGGTAACTTTGAACACATGGTCAATGTCAATCAACAGCTTAAAACCTTTGTCTTAAGTATTCAAACAGGTTGCATATCTCATGATGTTTTTTTTTCAAATTGCCAAGTGGTGTATAACACAGATAAGGGCTATATAAATATAATCCATTGTTTTATACATGATTTTAGGATTGAGTCGAGTGCAGCACATGCCATGAACATCTTATGTGGACTTGGAATACATTAACTTGTAACCTTTGTTTATTTTTAATAATAAAATCCCAGTTAAAATGTCCAGTTTTGTCCAATTTTTATAATTTGTTTATTGAAAGTGTTCAAAGTTTCCCCATTTTCCAGGAAACTTTGAACACCATATTGAAATTGGAGATATCATAAAAGAACCGATTGCCAAAATTTTCATTTTGCGACAATGCCATTTAAATTCTTCTTTCTAATTCTTCTTCCCCTTCTCCACAAAGTTTATTGGGCGGCCTGATCAATTTTCCTAGACTGGACAGAGCTCATGACTGATAAGTGTTCAAAGTTATCCCATTTTACAATGCTAATGATATTATTTGAAATAAAGCAAAAAGACTTAATATCCCAAAATCAAGTGCAAATTAGCAAATCCTCTGGCTCAATTTTTCTCCATGCACTGCAGAAATACATGAGCAGGAAAAAAAAGGATGGTTACTCTAACCTTACCTTGGACTCCCTGTGGACAAGGGGTGTTAATATCAGGTAACCTGGTTACTTCAATATCTTGCTGGACCCCTTGAAAAGATGCTTGGCGTCGTCTTTCAACGTTCTGTCTCCTGTATTCAGCAGCAATGTCAGCAATGAGTTTATCCTGCTCTGCCATTACCTCTGCCATAGTCTTTCTTCCAGTCTGTATACCCTGAAGTTGTTGGTCACAATTCTCCAAACCATATCTAAAAGAAGTGGAGTTATAATTATAATAAGCATCAAAATCCCTTTCTTCTTCTAGATGCTGTAATGTTTCATATTTATGGTCTATGTTTGTTAAAAAATTCAAACACTTTGCAGAGGATTGCCATAACAGCTGTTTGTTTTTTTTAACATCCCCAAAGTATGTTACAAGGGGTCCCTAGTCAACAGCAACATAAAACAATTTTTTTCCCCAACAGACACAACCCTATTAACGGCCAGTACTAGTTTTACACTCGAGTGCAGTGAGAGAAAGTGAGTAAAGAGCTCCAGAATGTGCCACTCAGAGTGGGACTCGAACCCTGGACCTTCCAGATGGAAGGCGAGTGTCATACCTCATACCACAAGACCACATAGTCACACAAAATAAAATCCAAGACTTCAATGCCACATCCAGACTCTACACAGGTTTACTACCAAAAAAAAAAAAAATCAGTACTAACATTTACACAATAGGAAGATGATTAAATTTTTTTTTTAATGACTCACAGTAACATATTTTTGGGTTTTTTCCTTTCTGCAGAAAAATCCCAAGTTAGAGCCTAGCAAAACAAAATTATAGAGCAAGATTGAAATTAATTTATTTCCTTATTAAGCACCCTAATTTATTTTTATTTTTTTAAATTTTGAAACAATCTATAATTTTCTATTGCACTGTAGAGTGCGGCAAATTTTGCATTTGAAATGTGGCTGCAAGTGCAAGACTGAATAAAAATGAATGAGAGACACCAGATGAGGCTATCAAACTTTTGGGGGAGATGGAATTTAATAGCCAGCTCTACAATTTCTGCAAATAATGAAAAAAAAGATTTAAATTTTCATGTCAAGAAAAATACTTTCACACAATTATATATCAATACAAATTACCTCTGACAATTTTCTAGCCATAAGTTAAAATTGCAGTCACCGCTTATATCTCCTTGAACTCCTTGAGGACAAGCATTTTCATTGATTGTTACAGACTCTGGCTTTTTGGCAACAGCACTAAATCCAGAGGAAAGTGGAGGCACTAATGGTTGGCATGAAAAAAGTAGTGGCTTATTTTTCAGTCCTGTAGAATGAAAAAAAATTCAGGATTGAAAGCAATTATTACAGTAGTCCAAATAAGTCTATGTTATTTGTATCTGAAAAAGAAAATAATTGAGCTTTTATATAGCGCAATATCCACTAAATGTGCTCAAAGCACTTTACAAGGGGCCCCTGGCCAACAACAACATTTAACATTTAGGACGGGACAAGACGCCTGTTAGGCGATGTTACAATTTTTTTTCGGACAGAGACAACGCTGTTAACGGCCAGGTACTCATTTTACACCTGAGTACTGTGAGAGAATGTGAGTTAAGAGCCTTCTCCAAGGACTGCACTTTGCGCCGAGTGAGGCTCGAACCCAGGACTTTCCAATCCGAAAGCGAGTGTCATACCACTAGACCACATAGCCGCACATCTGTATTTGTATCTGAAAAGGTCACCAAATTATTGTTTACTTGTAAAACTAGATGAATCTGTTCATGCTAAATTGTTACAAATCATTCCAACGAAAGAGTGATAATAGAGAGGCTTCGGATGGAAACAGTCCAGACAATGGACGTTTTGGGTACAAACTCTTTGTCAGCACAATAAAAAACAAATAATTGTTGAAAACAAATAAAATGAAATGGAGCATAAATTATATCGTCTATACTCGGAGGTAGTTGGAGTGTGAATGAGGCGTTAGAGTGGCATGGGTTTGTGAGTAGAGAGTCTCTAGGGTGTGATAGAAATGATAAGGGCAGGTCAGATGGAAACTTTCTAGAAAATAATGGAAGATAAAAGACATAATAGAAATGTAATAGTTGAAGTAATAGAAGAAATAGTATTAATAGTAGTGGTTGTAGTATTAGTAGTAGTAGTAGTAGTAGTAGTAGTAGTAGGAGAAGTAGTAGTAGTAGAACTAGTAGTTGTTGTTGTATAGTAGTAGTAGTATCTAGCGGTAATAGTAGTAGCAGTAGTGCAGGCCTGTAAATGGTTGGTGAAAAAATTGTCGGAACTTTTTTGAAAACGCGGAAATAGACCAACAGGACAAAAATATGGAACACAACACAGATATGACACTGATACGTCAATTGACTAGACATGTCACTTTCTCCAACTCATTTATAATACAATACGCTGTGATTATTCCCAGACAGGGTCTGCCAATAACGAAAATTTGTTATCCCCAGACAGGTGTCTGGGAATAACCAATTTTCGTTATTCCCAGACACTTTTTTTAAATTCCGCTCTTTCAGACAATTATCCACACTCCAGAATATGGACTGTTTCGAACTGCAAATAGAAATAAGTAAAGTTAATAAAATATCAATACAAACGTAAAATTAACCAACAATAAATCAGTCGTTACATGCACAATATGCATCGACCTTTATGCCGGGGTCATGGCCGAATGGTTAAGTCGTCTGCCTTGAGAGGCATGTCAGATTCGACGATGTGGGTTCGAATCATGGTTCCGCCACTTTTCTTTTTTTTTTTAATTCCGTCTTCTTTTTATACAGAGCGTTGCAAATGATAAATGTTAACAGTGAAAATTTTAATGGTTGGTGGACTATGAACAGATTTGATGATAAACAACTTTCTTGCTGGTTGAAAAAAAAAAAAAAGTGAATTGCCAGTTTGACGTTTTCAGTTCAAAATGGCAAAAGAAATTTCATTGATCCATTTGTTTTTTTTTTTTTTTTTTTTTTTTTTTTTTAAGCTGGATTTGACATTTATCACTAATTACTTTCATCTTGTGTTAAAAATCAATTATATTGACTGATTTGGGACACAAATAACCACTGGCATTTTTTTTCAGAATATTTGGTATTTTTCACGCCTAGTTTGGCATTTTGCATAAAACCTTTCTGACAACACCTGTCTGGGAATAACGAAAATTGGTTATTCCCAGACAGGTGTCTGTAAATAATGACAGCCAATACAATAAGCAGGTCCTTATTTTATATGGTAGGTACCCCAAAAAAAAATCCATAATATTATTTGAGAGAGTACACACATTTCTGGTCCCAAGTCTGAGTTAGTTGTAAAAGAAAAACCCCTGCAGAAATCCAATGGGGAAAAAGACCTAGGAGTATTTATTGATAGGAAGCTAAACTTCAAGAAGCAAATTAAAGATGTTCAATCTAAGGCTAGTAAAACACTCGGAATAGTGAAAAGAAATTTCAAGAATCTGAAAACAAAACACATGACTACCATCTACAAGACTATGGTTAGATCAAAGCTGGAATATGCTAACTGCATATGGTATCCGAAGTTTGAGGGAGACAAAGACTGTTTGGAAAGAGTGCAAAGGAGAGCAACAAAACTTATCACACACCTGAAAGACAAAACATACTGTGAGAGATTGAAAGAATTAAATCTCCCGACCTTAGATTACAGGAGAAGAAGGGGAGATATGATCCAAAAATATAAAATAGTAAAGGGAATAGACAGGGTAGAGGCAGGATTCCTTAAACCAAACAAGAACATTCAGACACGAGGAAACAGCAAGAAACTGAAAAAAGAACGTTTTAAAACAAATGAAAGAAGGAACTTTTTTTCATCTAGAATTGTAAATAACTGGAATAAACTACAAGAAACCACAGTATCAGCAAAAAAATTTGAATAAATTCAAAGCAGAGTTGGAGATAAGCAACACCCTAGGAAACGAGTTCAATTATAAAAATTGGTCCAATCATTAATAGATGAGGAGCGAAGGAGACTACAACAAGTCTAAAAGCTCTATACAGAGGTATCCAGGTATAGGTAGCTAAAATGAAAGGAAGAGAACAATTCCTACCTTTTTGAAGGATGTGTAGCGCTTGACAAGAAAAGCTGCTATCTTCGCTCCTGTTTGTTTTGGGGTTTTTTTGTTGTTTTTTTAAAAAGCTGATTCTTTCGTTTATTTGGATTAATTTCTAGTTCTAGGCTATTATTACTATTATTATCGGAACTTTTTAATCATGAAAAATATTTACATATGCTAATTACAACCTTCCTTACGTTTGAAAAAACAAACTCCATTTCGTTGATTTTGACGAGGTTGACAGTACTTGATAAGGCATCCGCTTTGAGAATGAGTGTGAAATTGAGAAATCTGTGAAAGTGAATGTGAAGCAACAACAATCCATTCTGAATTGTTCGAATTCCAAGCAAATAAACGGATCGTCTTAAAAGACGCATTGGCACATTTCTTTGCTAAATGCATTTTGAAAAAAATGAGATAGCAGTCTGTACAAAAATGTTTATCTCAGCCAGACTTTAACTTCTCTAAAGTTAACATTTTTTTAGTAATTCATGTGAGAACTGCATGACTGCGTGTACTGTGGCTGTGACTGTTATGTCTATTGGTCAGAATCAGCGTGGGTGCGCAACCGGATGCGCGGGTTGACGGAGGTAGGAAACAATAACAAACCCACATGGTTGCCATTACCTCCACCATCATTCTCGCTCACGGTTTAGTGAATCTAGTTTTTGTTTTGAACATTTCTATTATTATTCTTTGTAAATTGACCCATATTAAAAGAAACATACAAACAAAACAGGCATGACCAGTCACTAACAATGCCGTGTAGTGTGTAGACAGTAACACAGTACGGTGAACATGACTGACACTGGGATCGGAATGTCGGAACCCATGAGTCGTTCGCAACTCTGCCTCACGTATTCATTTAATCAGTCAATTTAATTTTTATTAAGCTTGCGTAAAACATACAAACAAAAAAGACATGACCAGTCACTAACAATGCAGTGTAGTGTGTAGACAGTAACACGGTACGGTGAACATGAATGACACTGGGATCGGAATGTCGGAACACAGTAGTCGTTCGCAACTCAGCCTCGCGTACTCATTTAATCAGTCAATTTAAATTTCATTTAGCTTGCCTATTCTTCAAGTTTATGATATATTCACTTTTTCTATTTAAAAAGGGTAATCCAAACAGACCATAAAAACGATTTTATAATAAGCCGACTTCAACTTCCATCACTTACGACACGAACTTATTTTGGGTGGGTTTTTTTAACAAAACCGTTTGACTCAAACTAAAGCTTCGGCATTGGATAAGGAGCGAGGTCCCTGTTGCCATCTTGCTTAGTTTATACAGAGACTGGGTTGCCAGCTTGGCTGTTCTTGATAAATAGTAGTAAATAGCACAACCTTGTGCAATGAGAGATAGAGAGAGAGAGAGATTTTGAACAAAAAACGAATATCTCTCTCTCTCTTACCCTCTCTCTCTCTCTCTTGCCTCTCTCTCTCTCTCTCTCTCTCTCTCTCTCTCTCTCTCTCTCTCTCTCTCTCTCTCTCTCTCTCTCTCTCTCTCTCTCTCTCTCTCTCTCTCTCTCTCTCTCTCTCTTCTTATTTCATCTGTCACACTGTTTGACAATCTTCTTCACCTGGCTCACTTGTACTTGTAATATCGGGTGTAAGGTAAAATTTTGAACAATTATTATTATTTATAAAATGCAGAAACTTTGCAAATAAACCTATAGACTAGATATTAATTCGATTCGAAAAGTGAAAACAAAAAGGAGAATTTGCGAATACCCGGTCCAGACATAAGCGTCATGGTCTTATTTATAAAGTGCAGAATCTTTGCAAATAAACGGATAAAATAGAGATTAATTCGATTCGAAAAGTGGAACACAAAAGCAGAATTTGCGAATGCCCGGTCCAGACATAAGTGTTATGGTCTTATTTATAAAATCTAGAAACTTTGAAAATAAACGGACAAGATAGAGATTCATTCGATTCGAAAAGTGGAACACAAAAGCAGAATTTGCGAATGCCCGGTCCAGACATAAGCGTTATGGTCTTATTTATAAAGTGCAGAAACTTTGCAAATAAACGGATAAGATAGAGATTCATTCGATTCGAAAAGTGGAACACAAAAGCAGAATTTGCGAATGCCCGGTCCAGACATAAGCGTTATGGTCTTATTTATAAAGTGCAGAAACTTTGCAAATAAACGGATAGACTAGATGTTATTTCGATTCGAAAAGTGGAACACAAAAGGAAAATTTGCGAATACCCAGTCCAGACATAAGCGTCATAGTCCTATTTATAAAGTACAGAATCTTTGCAAATAGACGGATAAAATAGAGATTAATTCGATTCGAAAAGTGGAACACAAAAGCAGAATTTGCGAATGCCCGGTCCAGACATAAGCGCTATGGTCTTATTTATAAAGTGCAGAAACTTTGCAAATAAACGGATAAGATAGAGATTCATTCGATTCGAAAAGTGGAACACAAAAGCAGAATCTGCGAATGCCCGGTCCAGACATAAGCGTTATGGTCTTATTTATAAAGTGCAGAAACTTTGCAAATAAACGGATAGACTAGATGTTATTTCGATTCGAAAAGTGGAACACAAAAGGAAAATTTGCGAATACCCAGTCCAGACATAAGCGTCATAGTCCTATTTATAAAGTACAGAATCTTTGCAAATAGACGGATAAAATAGAGATTAATTCGATTCGAAAAGTGGAACACAAAAGCAGAATTTGCGAATGCCCGGTCCAGACATAAGCGTTATGGTCTTATTAATAAAATGCAGAAACTTTGCAAATAAACGGATAGACTAGATATTAATTCGATTCGAAAAGTGGAACACAAAAGCAGAATTTGCGAATGCCCGGTCCAGACATAAGCGCTATGGTCTTATTTATAAAGTGCAGAAACTTTGCAAATAAACGGAAAAAATAGAGATTAATTCTAATCGAACAGTGGAACACAAAGGCAGAATTTGCGAACAACCGGTCCAGACATAAGCGTTATGGTCTTATTTATAAAGTGCAGAAAATTTGCAAATAAACGGATAAGATAGAGATATATTCGATTCGAAAAGTGGAACACAAAAGCAGAATTTGTGAATACCCGGTCCAGGCATAAGCGTCATGGTCTTGTTTAAATGAAACAATGCCATTTAAAAAAATATATGGTCAATGAGTAATTAAGCTAAATATGCGGAGTTCAAATAGATAATTTGATCTGTGAATTATTTTTATAATTAGCTGTTTTTATTCTCCATCATTTAGGTTATGTGATTAAGTTTATAATTGAAATACAAACTTTATCTCACTTATCAATGTTTTGCAATAAAGGAGAGTGTGAGTGAACCTGAGCAAAGGAAATTATTTGAGAGAGTGATATTTATCATGCTTTTCAGTTTGTAGTTGAATTCTAGAATGGATTCTTTATAGTTCTCATTGATTGTATGTCAGTATGTCAGTCTTTAGGACACCGATTACCCTAATGCGGCCACAATTTACAATGTGACGGCCACAAGCCCGTTAAACACAGAGTGGGGTATTGTTGTTTGCAAGTAATGCTATGGTTTTAATAGGATATCTGTCTCCTATTAAAATACATTCCTGTGTTGGATTTTGGATTAAATTCATGTCTTCTTCGGATTTTGGGATATTTAATTTTCATGGATTGTGATTGTGATTTTCAAGACTATTAATGTAAGTAAATGCCCAAATAGATATTTTTATTCATTTATTCTTTATTTATTTTTTTTAGTTTTGTTTTGTTTTGAAGCATTTATTATAAGAAATATTGTACATATGCACTTATACACCAAAGACTATATCCTTTCAACTGCTTATTATTATTATTATTATTATTATTATTATTATTATTATTATTATTATTATTATTATTATTATTATTATTATTATTATTATTATTATTGTTATTATTATTGTTATTATTATTATTATTATTATTATTATTATTATTATTATTATTATTATTATTATTATTATTATTATTATTATTATGATAATAATAATAATAATAATAATAATAATAATAATAATAATAATAATAATAATAATTAATAATAATAAGTGCATTGAGTGAAATCCCAATCATGGTTGCCCAAATAAAACTGGCGCTAGAATCCCGACTACCTGTCTAAACGAATGTTGTTTGTACGATACATACTAACTACACGTTCAATATCGGGGGCAGAAAATATACGTTTGGTTTTATGAAATTAAAACAGTAGTCCCACATTGTTCTTTGATGTTATTTGTGGTTGCATTTGCTTTGAAACTTACACATTATATTGTGTTACATTGTTTACAAAATATTTCTGGTACTCGTATGCATGTGTAGTCAACGGACCACCGGTCAATCGTGTTATTTATTATTTTATTATTAATTTTGGCTTGACATCTTACATATGTGAATTTGACAGGTTGTTATGGATGGTAATTATAACATTAAGTGATTTTTAAACATTTTTACGGCGTTTTAAATGTCTTTCTTGCATTCATTGCCGAGCACCTCCACTTTTCTGTTACTATTTTAACGATCAGCTGATTTTCTCTTGCCTCCCCTTTAATTTCGCGGACTTTTTTCAGAACGAGGCGTGGGAGTGGCTAATTTCGATGACCCGGGGTCACCTGTCGGATAGTTTTTGTAAAAATGCCAAATGGGCAAAAGGGGGTTGAGCAAAAATATAGGCTAAAAAAATTAAAATACACAACACATACAGAACAACTGTATCCCATCGTCTCGTTTAAGACTTGCTATTGATATGCCTTTCAATAAGACCTTTTATACTCTTTGTAACTTTAATACAACGGTAACATTTTTCAAAGTTAAATGACCAACAATCATTGTAAATTTGACAATGGTCAGTACATATCGTTGTTTCAAATTCTATGTAGCAAACCGACGTGCCCTATACACCGTAGTACAAATACATAATATAATAAATAATCGACATTTGTTTGACATGTCAACTTTTGTACATTTAATAACTTCAATTAATTAATGTATACAAAATGTAAACAATATCCAATGTCAGGGCACATTTTTCATCATAATCAAACGTTGTGTTAGTAATCTCCCTATCAATGACTTTCTTTTTTTCTTTTTTTAATAACAGAATTGGATTTTTTTTTCTTCAAATTTTGCACTTTTTAAGACCGCAATTTGTCCCGCTTTATTTTGTTGCCCTTTAGTACCTTTTTGAAATAAAATTAATTGAATTGAATTATTATGCAAAGTGAGAATCCTCTGTGGGGAGGGGGGTAGAGAGAGAGGGGGGGGTAGATAGATAGATAGAGAGAGGGAGAGAGAGAGAGAGAGAGAGAGAGAGAGAGAGAGAGAGAGAGGAGTTGATGGGATAGAACCATAGGATAATAAAATACTCTTTTCTGTGCCTTGGATGTTATTGCTTGGAAGAGGAAATTGTAAAAAGGAAGGGTGGGAGAATACAACACAATCAGATATAATATGATAATATACGGGTTTTCCGCTTCGTCGCGTTACGACTAAATATTTGATAATCTTCTTTTTCTGATTCAGGTCATTGTGTTATTCGTGATTTTCCACATTTGATCCACAAAACAAAATTCAGAAAAGCGTCGTGAGAGTCTGATCATTCTATGTGACATGTTATCTTATGTCATTCTTTTAAGCCAAACTTGTAATAATTCGAGAGCAAAATATGCCAATCTGGTTAATCGTCATTTATTAAAGGTGAAGGTTGACATGCTTGGACAATGTGTGTAGTCTGTATTACCGCCATAACATTAGAAGTGAATACAATGACAGTGCATATTATTATATTTTCAGGATGATAGAGTATGACGTAACTATATTACTCTAGTCGGCCATGTGCAGGGACGGCTGGTAATAATGGGCAGGGTGGGCAAATACCAGCCTGTTTTTTCAAGTTATAAGTTGTATTACCAGGTCCGAAATAATCTAATTTAAATTACTTGACTTACTTGACTTAGATGCCTTTCGCGTCTCGACCGAAAGATCGGGTCGCCTTGGCTGTTTCCAGTATTTCCTGTGTGAGGTGTCTCCAATATTGCCGGTCCTCTGCTAGGGTTCTCAGATTTTCAAGGTCCCCTGCCGTTATGAGACTAATGCTTTGTCCAAGTGTTGTGAGGTTTTTGTTTAGGATCACAGGGAGTGTTGTGATCGGTCTTCCTCTGAAAAGGTTCCCGTGTTTTTGGAAGTATCCCGACATGGCTTGGTTTGCTGGTATGTTTTTGTCCCTGCGTAGTATGTGACCGAAAAGTTGCCATCGTTGTTGTAAAATGTCAAGGGAGATTGATTTAAATTAGATAATTTTAAAAGTTAGTACTTAAACTTGATACTTCCTACTGAAATCAATTTGTATGTATTTTTGATAGATTGCGAATCACCATGCACCCCGTAATGCATAAACCAGGATACGCTTCTGTTTTTTGTTTTTTTTTTATCACCCCCCCCCCCCCCTTTCCCAACCACTCCACTCCGCCCACATCGTCATCTCATCGTCACGTCGCCTGACGGTGATTTTGCTGTCTGGCCTCTCTAGTTCTAGGTCGGGCTAATTCAAATTAGCCCACCTTATAAACCAGTGAGCACAAAATAGAGATTTTGGCAAACGAACTTTTTCTTATTTATTGCCTTACTTGTGCTGGTACCATTGATGTAATAACATTGGGAAGGTTCCAGTATTGAATTAAATTTATCAATTTACTAATATTATATCAAGTTAGTATTAACTTGTGTTGTTTTATTATATTTGTTTATCCATTTAAATTATTTCTTTTTTTTTCTCGTTTTCTTTAGTGCTTCTCAAAATTCATTTATTTAAATTGTTGTCTTATTTGTTTGTTTGTTTTTGTTTGTTTTTTTGTTTTTGTTTTTTTTTTTAAACAAATTAATTTGTTCCTTTTTTTTTTAAATTCTTAAAGTAATTCCCGCTGTATTTTTATTGCCAGACTAAATATTTTTGCAAAACAATGTATCTTCTATTGCATTCCCTCTAATAAAACACTTTTATTCAAAAGTCACGACTAAATAAATATATAAAATACAACCACCATTTTGGTTTACTCAACAATTGAATTAGTATACGAGAAATACTCTTCTGAGAAAGGAGAGAGTTGAATTCTAACTAAGTTATAGAGGAAATAAAGACGTTTAAAGGAAGGCTGGGCAGATTCCGTACTTGCCCGTCCTGTAAGATAGTTCGCGATGAAGAGGCGGGAAGCTAGGGGTTGGTTGGGTAAGGAGTAAAGATAACACGGTCGTTATTGTTATAGTCTAACGAATGCATGATATGAGGAGAGATTGGTAGCATAATTTTGTCTTAATTGTATTGTATGAATTCTTGGCGAAAGCCTAAGATTAAGTAAACTTTGTTTTTATTTGTCTTTTTTTTTACTATGGAACTGATACTTGTCATAGCAGACCTGCCTACTTGAAATAGGAAAATAAAAATCGTAGTTTTCAGGGTTAATAAAATCGTAGATATTTTAACTATCCTTTAAAAAAATCACCGGAATTTTCGTCTATTAAGGTATCAAATTTTTAAAAAACGAGAAAAACTGATTGGAAACGTAATTATGATGGTGATGGTGGTGGTGGTAATAGTGATGGTGGTGGTAGTAATGATAATGGTAATATTATTATTATTATTATTATTATTATTATTATTATTATTATTATTATTATTATTATTTATTATTATTATTATTATTATTATTATTATCATTATTATTATTATTATTATTATTATTATTATTATTATTATTATTATTATTATTATTATTATTATTATTATTATTATTGTACGTATTGGTGGTATTACGATTGTTGTATTTTTTGTGGTTATTAATGGTATCAATTTATTGTTTGGTTCCATTTACCATTTTTTCCCACTTTCATGTATGTTGTCATCAAATTGTATGATTTAATGGCGAAAGCCTAAGATTGAATAAACTTTGTAATATCGTATGGTAATCATCATTGTCGACGACATCGTCGTTGCCATCATTATCATCATCATTAACAACAACAACAACAACAACATTAACACCAAGTACTACAATAGCAACAAAAACAATATCAACATCATCATATAATTTTCGTCACCGTCTCCACAACTATCATTCTAACCAACAGCACCACCAAAACCACTACCATAATTACATCCTCCCTCACCGTCTCCTCTTCCTCCTCCTCCTCCTCCTCCACCACCACCACCGCTACCACTATTCCAACCACTACCACCACCGGCACAATCATTCTAACCACCAAGAGAGCAGTAAAAATTATGCAATTTGAGCTCTGACTGAGACTCGAGTCATATCGCGATTGTTGCTTCTCGATGAAATCTTTAAAGTTACTACGTACTTCTGAAAATGTAACAGAAATATCAATCTCGCCGTTGAGGGATTAAAGCATCTCTTTAATTTTTCGAGTGAACGAAATGGACTTGTATTGCGGTGTTGTCGCATTTTGTCTCGTCGCTTTATTTTTTTTTTTTTTGTTGTATTCTCTTTCGTGATTCCTTTTTGATTACGTTTGGAATAATTAAAATCTACTGGTATTGTCATTTCATTGTGAATGTGATTATTTGTGGTTGAAATATTTTTTTATTATTTTAAAGTTGAAATATATATATATATATATATATATATATATATATATATGTATATATATATATATATATATGACCGAATCATCTTTGCCCCACCACTATAAATAGGCTAGAACCGCCACTGGCCATGTGATGAAGGCAAGGGTGGTAGCAAAGTTGGAGGGCGGGGTTAGGCAAGGTAGAGGTAGTTTTCAGTTAGATAATAAATTATGAGCAGAAGCCATATTCATATAGTTCCAAAATACAAAAGCAAGTACAGTGACCCTTACATGCAACACGTTGGTGTTGTATCCTTGGGTAATGAATATATGTGATCGCTTTTTTTACCGGGCTAGAGAAATATATAATATAATATAATATAATGAACTTATATAGCGCCTAGTTCCAATTTGGAATTGCTCACTGGCGCTTTACATCAACACATCATGTATGATATACAAATATAGAACTGGCATGTTAAAACCACACAAATTCGATGATAACATAATATATTATAATAAAATACATACTAAGAGTCCAAATTATATGCCCTACAGAAAAGCTCAGTTTTTAACCGTTTTCTAAAGATAAGTGGATTTTCACTATTTTTAGTTTCAATATTGATGGAGTTCCACAGTCGGGGGGCATGGTGGTCAAAGGATTTCTCATGAAAAACTAACGATTTTGGGGGTTCCCTTAGGATATTTAAATTAGCAGATCTTAAATTTCGACTGGGTTCATAAAGGTGGATAAGTTCCTGAAGGTAAACAGGAGCGGAATTGTTTAAGCAAATGAAAACATGGGTGAGTATTTTAAATTCAATCCTAAACTTTACAGGTAGCCAGTGTAGGTCCTCCAAAATCGGTGTTATATGCTCGCGCTTTTTAGATAACGTTACCAATCGAGCTGCTTTGTTCTGTATCTTTTGGAGTCGATTAATGACATTATTATCACAACCATAGAGCAAGCTATTGCAATAATCAAGGCGGGTAAGAATCAAAGAGACCACAAGAAGTTTAGTAGTATCAATATCAAGAAGCCTTCTAATAGCACCAATAGATCTAAGGTAAAGATTGCAGGATCTAGTTACATTAGTGACATGGGCAGACATGTTTAATTTGGTATCGAATAAAACTCCTAGGTTTCTCACAGGTTCTTTAGTGATGGGAATTACACAATCAGAAAGATTCAGGTTAAGCGTGGAAAGGTCCACGAGGCCCCGTCTTGTAATTTGCAACACCTCTGTTTTATTTTCATTTAACCTGAGTTTGTTGCAACACATCCAGTCACTAATCTCAGAGATACAATTTTCTATATCCGTTATAACATTGAGATGATTGTCGATATTAATGGGAAACAGTAATTGGGTGTCGTCTGCGTAAAAATGGTATTTAATAAAATATTTTGAGATGATGTCACCTAATGGTCTGATATAGAGGGTGAATAAAGAGGGTCCCAGAACTGAACCCTGTGGTACACCAAAAGATAGGGGACAAGGAGAAGAGAAGTCATGTCGATTTACAGACACTGATTGAATTCTGTCAGAGAGGTAAGAAGAAAACCAGTCAAGGACAGTACCCCCAAATCCGTATAGTGTCTTAAGTCTGTCAATTAAAAGAGTATGGTCAATTGTGTCAAAAGCAGCACTAAGGTCGAGTAGTATGATAATAACATCATCATTTTTCCGACATAAATGATTTATGATATCATTATGGATTTTAATAAGAGCAGTTTCAGTGCTGTGAAAGGGGCGATAAGCAGACTGAAATTTAGAGAACAAATTGTGTTCATTCAAAAACGTGTTAAGCCTAAAAGCAACAATTTTCTCAATTAGTTTAGACATGAGGGTGAGATTCGAGACTGGTCGATAATTATTCGGGTCTTCTTTGTCAAGGCTAGATTTCTTTAATATGGGAGTGACAATAGCATGTTTAAGATTATTAGATACCTCACCAATAAACAAACTAGCATTTACAATATGAGTAAGAACGGGAACCAAAATATTAGCACAAGAAAGAACAAGCCATGAAGGAATGGGATCTATTGGGCTGGTTGTTTTGGAGCATTGTTTCAGCGCAGACAGTACTTCTGTTTCAGTGGCGGGTTCAAATTCGTCGAATGCTGCTCCGGCTGGAAGTGCATTAGTTTCATTTATTTGTGCTTTCATTGTCTCTTCTTTGTCCAAATTATTCCGAATACCTGATATTTTATCTCTAAAGTGTAGAGAGAAACTATTTGCGGTAGCAATAGGGTCCTCGAAATTATTTGAAGGATGATCCTTCATCAGTTTGTTCAGGGTGGCGAACAGTTCACGTGAGTTTCGTTTGGCACTTGTTATTTTATTTTGAATGTATGTTTTTTTACATGATAGAATTAATTTGTTCCGTTTGTGTTTTAGTCTTAAATAAATTTGATTATGAATTTATTAGAAATTATTATAATAATATGCCTATGTCGTGCATGACAAGAATATTTTTCCATACAGCTGTCCTCTATACGAAATGCATGAAAGGAGGGTAAAATTTGACATACCACACATCACTTATAACCATTGAGGTCTTACATACTGTTCACGCTGCTTATAACACATACGCGCGCACACACACACACACGCGCGCGCGCGCATAATGTAGCGCAATACAACAAAGGTGTACAACGCTCAATCTTTCATCTTCTGGTCCTCAATCAAGCCGGAACCAGTTTTCCATTCCATTCAATAAGGCCGAAAATAAGGTACAAGTATGTAGGCCTATCGAGAAGTGAATTAACGCAATGAGATTACACATACTTCTCGATTAACGTGAGTCAAGGCTTTACTACCACGACAGCGTCAATGCGCTTAAAATTGCGCGACTCTTGTTCCAAGGCGAGAAACATACCATTGACTCACTGACACCAAAATTACGACCTCCTATCGTCTCACAACGGCCTTATGTCGAGTTGTACTAGGTGCAGAAATATTAATAATAATAATAATAATAATAATAATAATAATAATAATAATAATAATAATAATAATAATAATAATAATAATAATAATAATAATAATAATAATAATAATAATAATAATAATAATAATAATGAGTGGCAGAGAATTCCATATTGTTGAAGTTGCGCAATATATGGTTCTGTCTTGTGTCCCCCCCCCCCCCCCCTTTTTTTTTTTTTTTGTGATGCGCAAAAGATGCTGATCACACGGTCTTAAATTACGAGATGGGATATAATCAAATTCAGATAAAAAGGTGGGTAATCGTTTTTAGAGTTAAAATATGCTATGACATGGGACTTTTACATAGCCCTACTATATATCTTTTAGTACGCCATGGACTTTTATAAAAAATGCTAGCTTTAACAGGCAACCAGCGGAGTTCATAAAACAGTCTGGCTATATCTTCTCTTTTTTCTTTTTTAAACCAATTCGTGTGACTTGGTTTTGTAATAGCTGTAGTTTCTTTAAAAGATTACCAGGCAGATTAAAAAGTAATGAATTACAATATTCAAGTCTGGAAACGATAAAAGAAGAAACTAATGTTTGAATGGACTTATGGGTTAAAATATTTGACAATTTGGGCATTTTTTCGTATTTCAAGATAGAGAATTTTGCAAAGATAAGATACATGTTGTTCGCAGATTAGAATCAAAATAAATGCCGAGATTACGAAAAAGGAATACTTTCATTTTGAGCGTTCAATGATTTCGAATTGGCACAAATGTGAATGTATAGCCGCAAGTATCCAAATAAATATGACACTTAAGATTGTTTTCTATCCATTATTGTGGAGAATAAACACAATTTCTAATAATATTGCAAAAGTTTGTTCTTATTATTTTGATCCCGACATGATCACCGTTTTGAGACGTTGGGTTACAATAATTATGCAATTTTATTTCATTAACTGTACGCCACTGTAATTTATTAAACCACTTAAGTCTCAAATACTGTAACATTAAACCGTTTTAATCTTAAGATTGAATTTTTGGAATCAGCATAATTACCATTTTGAGACGACCGGTCTCGATTATGTCACTTTTAACCAGTTGCTGCCGCAATCTGGATAAAAACATTTGGCCAGAAAACTTGTCCTTCTAACATCGATCGATTTTAATTACCCTCATCTTGGCAAAAACTCTCTAACCTTTAATGGCTAGGCCTCTACAATTAATTTAGTACAGACCAGGACACACAGCCTTGGTACAGACGATACGGAGTTATATTGCATTTTATTTTATTTGTTTTCCACGTTCATTTGCTTATTGTTGTGCTGACAAAGGGTTTATACCCGAAACGTCCATTGCCTGTATTGTTCCCATCAGAAGGCTCTCCATTATCACTCTTTCGTTTGTATTTACAATGAATTCCGTAATATTTCGGTAAAATTATAAGCGAACTTCAAGGAGTGATTTGACAATTTATATGGTTTCTCTAAATAATTTTTATAACAATCTTTTGCTACCGTTCACTGTGATGCTAAATATGCTTAGAGTTTAATAGAAATCCCACATCACATAATTTAGCAACATCATGTCTGATATCCATCTCAAAATGATGTCTTTAGAGAAAGGCTACGCTTATTTGTACTACCACTGCAAATAACGCCAGAGCTTATTTGTACTCTTACTAAAAATAGAATTTGCGTAATTACTAAAAATATAACATTTTATACGGATAGAACTGCAATATACAATGAATTATCTGGAAGTCAAAAAGTGACCACTTCATCTCATCACATCTATTATTACGTTGATTTTGACGGACTTTGGTAATTCTTCACTCTTTTCAAGTCACAGAATACTCAGTTTACAAGGTAAGCATACGAAATGCACATTTTAATTCATTTCTTATTTTTATAACTAAACATGCTTTGGGGTTGTGTGTTTGTTGATTGTGCATCAGCTGACGACACATTTGTCGCTACCGCGAATTACTTAACTTTATTACTTTATTTTGTGAAAAATAACAATAACAGGGCTTAAAAAAAATTAAAATACTAATTCCCCCTCCCCCCCCCCCCCCCCCCCAAATATTTTAAATCAGCCTTCCATGTCAGGCGATTAAAACCAGGTGTTTCAATGTTCGATCCCCAGTCAAAAGGTTGCTAATTTTATCAAGATCAAGAGGTTTCGAGTACTCACGACATTCCAGGCGCAGGGTCCTTTAAAAAAATACTTTTCATTCAGTTATTGTTATTATCTTTATTATGGCCGACACAGCATGCATCGTCCATACTTTTTCAAAACTTTTTTTTTTTGGGGGGGGGGGGGGGGCTGTTTTTTTTATATCGGAAAATTGGGTTTTGTATGTTATGTTCATGGGGGGAGAGAGGGAGTAATATTTTATAATGATAAGATATCTGTAGTGGTAGTATTATTAGTAGTTTTGAAATGCCTATGATGATGACAATGTGAGATAATTATATTAGTGTGATTATTTTTATTATATTTTTAAAAATTACGTACGGCTATGTCGTAGTGGTATGACACTCGCTTTTGGACCGGAAGGTCCTGGGCTCGAGCCTCGCTCGGCGCATAGTTGAGCCCTTGGAAAAGGCACTTTGCTCACTTTCTCTCACCGGACTCAGTTGTAAAATGTGTACTTGGCCGTTAACTGCGTTGTCTCTGTCCGAAGAAATTGTAATATCGCCTAACAGACGTTATGTCCCGTTCAACATGCGAAGTGTTGCTGTTATAAACTTTAGCATTGGCATGTATGTGCCTATTTTGCTGTAGTGAATTAAATTTAATTTTTTGTTTTCATCGACAGCTAACATGAAAGAACACTGTTGACGTTACTGGTGTCCTGACAATCCATAAAGATGCTGGCTCAAGGGCTATTCTGGCAAGGTGTGTTGAGGCAAACCTTTGCCTGTGGCAAAACTCATCAATCAGCAAACCATCATCTGGGCCAGCAGACCAGAGTGTCTGCATGCACTTTTTGACAATGGTTAGTAATGTTTTCAAATCTCCATTGCGCCTTTACATTTTTTATTGGTGATCAATAAAATAAATGCTCATTTTTCTAAATGAAAATGGCAAAGCATCATTTGAATTGAATTACTACTGAATGTATTAACTTAACGACAGACTATAGTTTGTTGCCAAGAGTTTTGTTCTATGGATGTAAAACCAATGAAATTTCAAGTGTGTTGGTGTGAATAATGATCATTTTTTAAAAATCGCTATGTCTTTAACAAATGCATTTTATGACAATAATGCCATTTCCAAAAATTGCTAATGAAATGTGTCTCTTTTTTATTTCAATTTTTCCATCCAGAGCAGGATCAACCCTCTTTGTGGAACTACAAAAAAAGTGGTGGCAAACAAGTAGTGTTGACTTTTTCTGTATTGAGGCGAAAGAGATTTTTATTCCAAGGGTTTGGGAAAGCAAATTGCTTTTTATTCAGAGCTAGTGCACTATTTAACTGTTTTATTGTCTAAAATAGAATTGATTTTGCAGTTCAACTTGACTAGATATCTAATTTTATACGACTTGTTTCTCAAGTAGAATAAAAAAATGAAAAATGAGGATAGCGTGCCATATCATATTTTGAAAAATCATTTAATATATCTAGAAATCATCTGTATAACCTATTGTATACAGTAAATAATTAGGTTTTGTGATTATAATGATGAATTCATAAGGTATGACATCATATTTGACCACAAAATTATTTTATCTCTGGGCGTAAAAAAATCAATTTTACAGCATTTTTTTTTATCTAAGGGGTATGGGTTAGTGAACCGATTATAATTTTTTTTAGACTTAGATCAATCTACAAAATTTTCGTTTTCTTGTCCTATTACGGTCATATTTTGAAAGTTTGATGGATCATTTCTTTTAGTTGTCTGCAAAATCAGCCTTTTAACTTTATGTCAAATTATAGAAAAAGCTTGCGCTTTCTCAAATGTCTGTTTTATGGCATTTGTCTGATTTTCTAGCAATCCTACCTCAATCATTTTCCTTTAAATTATCTTCAAATTTATTCAGAATCTTTTCTCTATGATGTGTTTTACATCATGATGTGCAGGTGGTTGGATGGGAGCATCACCCTTGAATCATATACCTATGATGTTCGCATGGGTGTACGATCCGATAGTGATGTCGTTTCTTCTTCTCTTTACTAGCCTATCCTGCTTCTTTGGTTTGTGATTGTATTTTTGACAGGGGATATTTTTTTTCCTGTAAATCCTCTGCCTGTTTGTTCTTGGTTATTTATAATTTAGCTTATGATATCTTTAGGTTATGATTTTGATTGACATTTGTACTATTTTTGTTAGATTGCTTGTTTTTTTGTTTCAGTGGTCTCTCATATAACCTCAATTGTGTTGGAAGAGACCTAAAGCAACAAACAAACAAAAAAAAAAAACATCATGATGTAAGTGTTTGGGGGTAAATTAAAATTTAGCAATTTTATAAATTTTAAAATTCATTTGTCGATCCGCGCTAAATTTTCAGTTGAAATCAAATAAAAATTCTAAAAAATTATTCCAAGAGTTTTCATGATATAGCTATTTATGAAAGAAACATTGTGTTTAAATTTGAAAGAAATTTATATGCTAGTTTTTGGTGCATCTATGTTAGAAATTTTAGGGTTTTACGTCTAATTTTAGCTTATGTTGCCCCTTAAAAAAGTTGTTTTTTTTAATTCAGTTATTTTTGGTGTTTAGCATCAAATTATACATTACATTATTCGTTCATGAGATATAATTAAAGAATTTTAGAACTATAAAGCATATTTGACCACTAAAGTAATTTTTTGGTGAATAACAGCAGATATTAAATTATTTCGCAATTTTTTTTCTTAGAGGTATGGGTTAGCGAATCGTTTATAATTTTTTTCAGAATTTGATCAATTTATAAAATATTACTGTTTTCTTGTTCCATATTGGTTATACTTGATGAATGTTGGCCTTTGTCTGCATAATTAGCTTTATTATCAAATTAAAGACAAATTTTTCATTTTCTCAAAATTTCATTGTGCGTCATTCTCTGATTTTCTAACATTCACATCTGGATTGTTTCCCATCAGATTGTCTTCAAATTTGGTCAGAATTTTTCTTATGATGTGTTTTGCATCATGATGGTTGGGTTTTGGGCTAAACAAAAATTTAGCAGTTTTATGAATTTTTAAATCAATTTTTTTTTCCTGTCATGTCAGTCACACCAAATTTTCACTAAGAAATCGAAAAAAAATTCTGAAAAATTTATTTTCAAGACTATTGCTAAACCTATCCATCTTGTTGTAAGAAACATTTTGTGTAAATTTGAAAGAGATCTGTTCGTTGTTTTTTTCTGCATCACTGTAAGAATTTTTGGGGTCTAATTTGAGCTTATATTGTCCCCCCTGGTGGTAGGGATTTGGTGGCTAATAGTATTAGCGCTGGTGTTAGGGACTCAGTAATAGCCATGTGGTAGGAACTCGGCGAGTAAAAGTGCTGGTGATAGGGATTCAACGAGTAAAAGCGCTGGTGGTAGGGACTCAGTGAGTAAAAGCGCTGGTCGTAGGGACTCGATGAGTAAAAGCTCTATGACTCGCTGAGTAATAGCGCTGGTGGTAGGGACTCGGTGAGTAATAACGCTGGTCGTAGGTGCTCAGTGAGTAAAAGCTCTATGACTTTGTAATAGCGCTGGTGGTAGGGACTCGGTGAGTAAAAGCGCTGGTGGAAGGGGCTCAGTGAGTAATAGCGCTGGTCGTAGGGACTCAGTGAGTAAAAGCTCTATGACTCAGTGAGTAAAAGCGCTGGTGGTAGGGACTCGGTGAGTTATAGCGCTGGTGGTAAGGACTCGGTGAGTAAAAGCGCTGGTGGTAGGGACTCGAAGAGTAAAAGCGCTGGGTAGGGACTCTGTGAGTTATAGCGCTGGTGGTAGGGACTCGGTGAGTAAAAGCTCTATAACTCAGTAATAGCACTGGTGGTAGGGACAGTGTCAGTGAGTAAAAGCGCTGGTGGTAGGGACTCGGTGAGTTATAGCACTGGTGGTAGGGACTCAGTGAGTAAAAGCTCTATAACTCGGTAATAGCACTGGTGGTAGGGACAGTGACAGTGAGTAAAAGCGCTGGTGGTAGGGACTCGGAAGATTAAAAGCACTGGTCGTAGGGACTCAGTGAGTAAAAGCTCTATGACTCAGTGAGTAAAAGCTCTATGACTCAGTGAGTAGAAGCGCTGGTGGTAGGGACTCGAAGAGTAAAAGCGCTGGGTAGGGACTCTGTGAGTTATAGCGCTGGTGGTAGGGACTCGGCGAGTAAAAGCGCTGGTGGTAGGGACTCGAAGAGTAAAAGCGTTGGGTAGGGACTCGGTGAATTATAGCGCTGGTGGTAGGGACTCGGTGAGTAAAAGCTCTATGACTCAATGAGTAAAAGCGCTGGTCGTAGGGACTTGGTGAGTTATAGCGCTGGTGGTAGGGACTCGGTGAGTAAAAGCTCTATGACTCGAGTAAAAGCGCTGGTGGTAGGGACTCGGTGAGTAAAAGCGCTGGTGGTAGGGACTCTGTGAGTTATAGCACTGGTGGTAGGGACTCGGTGAGTAAAAGCTCTATGACTCAGTGAGTAAAAGCGCTGGTGGTAGGGACTCGGTGAGTAAAAGCTCTATGACTCAATGAGTAAAAGCGCTGCTGGTAGGGACTGTTTGTTTGTTTGTTTTTGAGGGTTTTACGGCGCTTGCAACACATCAAGGTCATATCAGCGCCAGTAAAAAGGAAGAAATGGGATAGTAAAAAGTTATAGAATTCAATTAAAGCACCCAAGAAAAGGTAAGACAAAGGGGAATTTGTTCAAATGGGAAACAGATGTAGATACCAAGAGCACACCATCAAAGTACTTAGTTTAAGATCATCTAAAAGTCTCATCCAGACACAAGCACAGGTCCCGACTAAGAGGAATACACTCAAATGTTAACAAATCAAATATAATATGTAAATAAAACATAATACAGTACATAACAGAGAGATGATTTCCAATGAAAAAAATATCATCTCCCAAAACTAACTATACATTCGACTGCTTCCCTCTCAGCCAGGACCAGGACAAAACCAAGTAATCTCATTCCAAGACAAAGACAGAAAGCATGTTGGAAAACAGATATAAGGGGAAAGAAGACACAGTATGAACCCCCCTGCCCACTATGGGAGGTCAGGAACCCCGCCTAGGTGGTAGGGACTGGTGAGTAATAGCGCTGGTGGTAGGGACTCAGTGAGTAAAAGCGCTGGTAGGAATTCAGTGGTGTCACTGATTTTATGACATTAGAATATAAAGAGATTTACAACTACAATCGGACTAATGATTTTACAAAAGGTCCCCACAAAAGTATCTCTTTAAATTATTAAACAAGTCTGTTGATTAAATTAAATTATAATTTTATTTTAAAAGATCAAGAAAATGTCAAAATATAAATGAAAGTTTTGACAACCAAAATGTACCTATTCCGTAACATATAAAGACACACAAACAAATCTTGTCTTCTTGCTCCTCTGTAATCTTGACACAGCATTGCTCTGATGTGTATCATGAACACTACTTCACTCTATACCGATCACGACCCAACAAGTATTGAGAACAACCATGCTTCTCAAATTTGTTTTACATACAGGACTTTGCACTATCCTTTTGAATCTGGATAGAGACTTGACCGACTCAATTGTTAACGGCACCTTTTTACTATCACACTCTTTTATTGGGATGTGATATTACGACTTATAATGTCCCTTTTTATTTCGTCACTGACCGACCACCTTTGAAATTTTGATATTCTACAACACAGTGTTTGGTCTCCTGTGTTATATTTGTTTTATTCTGTACCGACCTGTATAACACAGTTTCGGCCTTCTCTGTGTTATATTTTTATTGGGACATATAGGAACAGATTTGCCTTCTCTGTACTATGAATTGGTCACCCGTTCACGGACTGACACAGTACAGTAGCCTGCACTATGCCTTGCTATCTTCCGGCCCCAAACGTACTTCACACAATCAACCCTGCATTATGTGAAGGATAGCTAGTGACGTTTGGCGACTGAGAGACGTTGTCATTACAAGATAGCATAGCAACAGGTTTGAAAAATACCAACTTGTGGTTGCCTAAAGCTAATATCCCATTGAGACTTAAGCTCGTTCTACAGTAACGTGACAGCCCCCACCCACGTTAAAAATTTACTTTTTTGGTGGTTTATTACATGAAAATAAATTTTACGAATGGACAATGAGTAAAGGTATTAAGGGAATTCTGTATGAAATTTCCTGTGTAGAGTCACATTTGAAAAATTTCGCAGTCTAACTGTCTCTGTTGTGTCAAGGGCATCTTTATGGTCGCATGTCTCTGTTATCTGGAGTCCCTGTCTGGTCAGTCTGTGCGTCCATAACGTCTGTGGTCTCTCTGTCTGGTCAGTTTGTGTGTCCATAACGTCTGCGGTCTCTGTCTGGTCAGTCTGTGTGTCCATAACTTCTGTGGTCTCTGTCTGGGCAGAGTGTGTATTTATAATGTCTGTGGTCTCTGGTCAGTACGTGCATTTACAATGTCTGGTGTCTCTGAAAAGTCAGAAAGAGGGTTAGAATGGGGATTTGTCTGTATTAAGTCAGTCATGTCGACAATGTCAGTCTTTATCTTCAGAGACAAGAGTCAAAAATTGTTCCAACTGGGAGATTCTTTGCAGAAACTGATGTTCTACCATAACTTGAAACAAGCTATTGATCCTGTTTGTCACTGAAGATACAATTCGATACAGTCCTTCCTGTGTATTTGTCACACGTCATACTGGTACAATGTCAGTTTCAGGTTGGTCATGGATTTCCAGTCTTTCGCCCGTCATGACCCTCATCATCTATGCACATAATATTCACAAGTGGATACAAATATCGATTTACTTTGTATGTTACATCCATAACAAACACATCACAAAAAAACACTCAAATCACGCCTCATTCTTCCCGTTACTTAAAACAAATACTAAAAACCACCATCCTCATTCACACTGAACTTTGTTACACCTCCTTCCTCCTCTATCTCTCTCAGTAATTCCTGTACCGTCTCACCGTCCGTCCTGTCAATATCAGTCTTGAACAATCTCCGCTGCAAATCTTCGACATCTTTAGGCAATACATTTTATCCTTGGCTTGATTGAATGTATTGCCTAAGTTGGGTTGTGGACACCTTTGTTTTAGCCATAGCCTTCACTGTCTCATTCACGAGGGGCAGGCGATTCTCCGGATAAAGTGAGGATGGCTAAATGTAAAAAGAAAAAAGATTAAAAGTACAAAATTGTATGCAATAGCATTCAATTCAGACCTGCCAGCTAACAAAACAAAAAAAAGCATTTTATTTTTTATTGACAATTTAAAGACAAAAATCTGCATATAAACCCATAATGCACGAGTTGTGTTTGTCACTCTAAAATACTTGAATGAACTAAAATGCAACAGGCGCTCATCAAATTCAAGGGTTAAATGAATGACTGCAGAATTCCCAAAAAATGTCGCTTCATTGTCTTTGTAACATTTTCATGGCATACAAAAACGCAATAGAGTGGTCACCATTTATAATTAGTCCTCAGAAATCAAGCACTTATAACTGCACCGTACTCATAGTCAAAGTCAAATTTTATTTTAAAAAGTCTATGGACAACCATCAAATCTTAAAATTCCTTATCTGGAACAAAAAATAAACAAAGACAAAAAAAAAAAAGACCCAAAAAAATACCACCACCTAGATCTGCTTATATTGTCTTACAGGACTTAATAGCGCTTACAACATTATAAAAAGGATGATGATATGGTGACTGATTCAATAGGGAACAGTAGATTTCACGAGCACCTCAAAGATGTACCAATTTTGACATTACCTCAAAGTCTCACCGAGACACAAGCAAAGGATCCTGCTAAAACATTTACATAATGCAATAATATTCAAAACCTATAACTATAACAGTACATAACAGAGAGATGATTTACAGTATAAAAAATCATCTCAAGAAGAAAGGTACTGTATTTGACTGTCTGCATCCCAACTAAAGACCCCCACAAGAACCAGGAAAAAAATGAGCAATCTTAATCCATAACAAAGACAGGGAGCAACATGGAACTATATATTACACTCAATAGTGGGAGGGGGGAGGGACAATTAAGTACTGAAAATATAAAGTAACAAGAAAAGAAAAAATAATACATATTTATAAAAAAAATTGAGTCTAATTGCGACTAAAATAGAATTTGCGATTAATTGCTGTCAAGTTTAAAATTTTCGGCAGCGAAAAACTGTAGGGACAAAATGTCGATGGAAAATAAGTATAAAATGAATGAGTCTTACCAATTTATCGCATGGGTGATTAGCCCCTGTAACCCTCAGAAGCCAGTATTAATTTCAGAGTCCTGCATGGTAAGAAAAACTTTTTATTACAAAATAATAAAATTATCCACAACATAGTATGATAAAATATTAATAGCGTTGTCACTTGCATAACTCAATTGTGAAGGATTTCAACATGCAGATTATAGAGCAATTGAAAATAAATCTTAATAAGACATTCAATAATAATACTAATCCAGCGCAATCAGATTTTTTGAACAAATCAAGTCTTTCACTTTTTAAAACTGTTCTGGTAATAGTTGAACTATTGTCTTGCTGTATTACATCGTGCAGCCCGCCCACTGAAGACTGTAAATGAGCTGCAGATAGGCACACATTGCCTCTTCCTCTGGATGTTTTAAAATTCAGAATCAGTTTGATTGCTTTATTAAAATTGTCTTGGCAATCAAGATAGAAAAGCTGATGGTGATAATTTACTTCCGAGTTATTCTGAAATATTATAACCTTGTGCATATAATATTTTCATTTTTTTTAAATATGTAAAAGTAAAAAAACACCTCCTGCCCCCGTCCAAAAACAACCTCCTACCTCTGGTTAGGGCGAACTCCTTTGCTTGAAGTCAATTGCTTTTTGCCCTGCTTGCATTCATAGACACAAAAGTCATAAATTAGCCAACTTTCCTCAGGGTGATATGATGGAAGCTGAAAAACACGGAATAATATAAAAGATCATAACATAAATACCTAAATATTAAGTTTAAAAATTGCAATATTTTCTCCAACTGAGACAAAGGTGTTACAGTTCAGTACGTTAGAAGAATAAGAAAGTAAGTCGAGAGTTTTCTCGAAGAACTTAAATTTGTGACGTGGTACTCAAATCAGGGACTAGGTCAAAAGCTGAATGGAATGGCACAAATGGAAAGCCAAAGGCATGTTGTTTTCAATATTTAAAGTCAATAAAAATTCAAATTCTGTGCATTCTAATATTAGGCAAACAACTACAGACCACACTAAATTGAATTGTATTAAGTAAAAGGATCTTGTCACATTCAATCAAGCTGTCGAAAAATTACTTCATTATAAATTGAAGCTCAGATCGCATGTTTGAAGCCGTATTATGAAAATTCATGTATCTATGTATAAGCCAAGTTTCATCAAAATCACAGTGGCAACGAGTGTCTAATATTTGCCACCAGATACACTCGTAAAATTTGAGTGTAGGCCTATTTAGCAAAATCATATATTAGGAATGGTTTATACTACATCATAAAGTAGCGCATGCCCGTCATCATCCTGCATCTTTTATATATATATATATAAATATTAAAAAAAGAATTGAGCTTTCATAAGCCGCAATATCCACCAAACATGCTCAAAGCACTTTACAAAGGATCCATGACTAGCAGCAACACGTAACAAGTAGAACGTTTCTTCTGACAGACAACGCTCTTAGCGGATAGGAAATCATACACATGAGTACAGTGAGAGAATGTGAGTCCTTGACGAGGCTCGACCCCAGGACCTTCCAATCCGGAAGTGAGTGCCACACAGCCGCATATATCTTGGCTGTTCTTGAGAATTTGCCAAAGACCTACAAACTAATTAGTAAAAAGAGGGGAGATGGGCAGAAATAGACAGACAGATACACACTCAGAGAGAGAGAGAGAGAGAGAGAGAGAATAATATCAGTTGCCTGTGATGTCAGTCCGTTTAGGAGTGAGGTGGCGGAAGAAGTAGTCTAGCACTAGTACTTGGGTAGTAGTAGTAAGTAGTAAATAGGGGAGGTCTTCTGCACGTTCCTTGAGCTAAGGAAAGTATTCCTTCAACTAACCTTAAAATAAAAAATAAAACCTTGTACATTTCCAACACTTGGACCTGCACTATGACCTATAACTAAAACTAACAGACAAAAAAAACCCCGCTAAGACTCCTCTCCAGTACCTTTCAATATTTCAAATTGAATTATAATGGCTGCGGAAAACTAAAACAATGGTCATATAAGGAAATTTACAAATCAATCAAGTTGTTCTACAGGTTTTAAAATGGAAATATGAAGTAACAAGATATCACTCTAATATAGTGACACCTAACTAACACTAGACATCACACCAGCAGCAATGATGAGTGGAGTAATTTTACTTTTTTCACTAGCAACCAAGTTGCCACATTGGATTTTCTTTCTTTACTTTTTTTTTTAGTGTTCTGCTAATGTGCAATCTACATTTAAAATAAAAAGTGGCATCTTTCATTTCTTCTAATTCTTAACAGACACGATTATGTCCACTTCACATCTCAACAACAGGGACAATTTTTTTCACTTCTTGAGGCAGTTTTTTCTTCTTTTAAATTTCATTTTTTTTAAAGCTTCTTTATTGATTTGTTTATAAGTTCTATTGTTCTTCTTTTTATTATAATTTCATTGTCAATATCATTTTCATCAGCATACTTTTACAGTACTTTTACCATGTTATTCTTACGCTCTTACAGTTACAGTACAGCAGAGCGATACCTAACGCAGGCCTTTAAAGTGCTACTAAATTTGAAAAATTAAAATAAAACGTTTGACAAAAGATCCACAGTTCAAAAGCTAAAACAATTATAAAGTGAAACTACCTCGAGGCTCGAGGAACATCGGGGGTAAAGTCTCCCGCCCATACTGGGCACTGTGGGACTGGAAGTCTAGAGAGCTGCGCCGGTGGAACCCGTAATTTAGTTTCTTAAACGGTTCCGATCATTCAGGAGAGGCGTAGTACCTATCTAGTTGTAGTTATTAGTAGAAGAAGAAGAAGGAGCATGTTCAGGTTCAAGTTCAACCCTCTTAGTAGGCACTTGCAAGAATTTTTCAAAATAGTGGCTATGGGTATTAATTTAGCGTAGAAAAATAAAGGGGAGTGAAACATAAATTAGAGTGAAAAATTATCGCTCTGTCTCAACTGGTTAAAAAGTTATGACCGTTTATGTGGTGGAAAATCTCTATATATAGCTTAATAGGAAAAAATGTGACCAAAGCACAGCATCCCAATGGATAATCACGTATAATTCAGAAACAGCTTCAAATACAACTTTGAAATTTTTACATGTGGTAAATCAACATCTCTGTAATACATTGCAAACAGAAAATGAATTATTTATTGAGAAAGAAAAGTATAGTTTAGAGCTGAGACAGCTGAAATCAAGGAAAAATAGATCACGACATACAAATGAATGACCTATTGGAATTTTGGAAAAGTCAATAATAAAATATTTATTCACATGAAGATAGACCAAATACACCACTGAATCGGCGTCATTTAGTTGTTCACTTTGAACTTTTCAAAATGAAAATAGACCTCATAAAAGCAAAGATATGAACTGACAAATGTTTGAGGTGGTGTACTCTTCTTAGTTGATAGAGTTAGAGTGAGAATGACGAGAAATGAGTTGCCACTTAATTAAGGAAAAAAATTGTCGTATCTAGTTTACTTACCTTCTTTGTTGACTTTTTAATAAAAAGTACATTATTCTCATTTTCGAATGTTTTCAAATTGGAGAAAAGATGAGAATGTCTCGTTTACCGAGAGGGCCATTTTTTTTGCTTCACATTTCTCAAAGAAAGACCGCGAAAAGTGGAGGCTGGTCGGCTGGTCCTTGAAAGCTCACAAATGCAACTTTAAACGCATAAGAGTGCTGGGAGTAGGTAGCAACAAAGAGGTAAAGGAGCGGTGGTTTGCAACTTTAAACACATAAGAGTTCTGGGAGTACAAATAGTGAAAAGCGGTAGTTTTCGCTATTTGTAGTGGTAGTACAAATAACCACTTCGTTAGAGAAATTACATTCATTTTTCTTCACAACCCCCCCCCCCCCCCCCCCCCCATCGGTTGTCAATAGACACGTAGATAACCACGCCTCTCGGACAATCGTCATAAATGTAAACAATGGCAGTGATTGGTAGACACAGCAAAATACACAGATTTTACTATCGATGTTATGTGTTTAAGTAAAATATCCACTGTTCAACCGCTTGATCAATAGAACTAACACAGAAAACTATGTGTAAATTTAAACGTTTATCATCTGATCGAGAAAATCGTGTGATAACTAGTCACCCATTCGGTGGTATAAAGACAATAACAATGATAAGTGATTGGTCGATTTCATTCACGTTACTGTTTATAAACAAGCAACTATGTTTGTCTGAACATGTGTGAGGATGTGTCACAAATTCCATGTTTTGATTGGTCAAAAATCTACTGGTTAATTGAATTACGATGTTTTTTTAAAGTGAATTTATTTGTTTGTTTGTTTGTTGTTGTTGTTCTTTGTGTGTGTGTGTGTGTGTGTGTGTGTGTGTGTGTGTGTTGTGTGTTGTGTGAGTGTGGTTTTTTTATTTATTTATTTTTTTTTTTACAGAAACTTTTTTTAAAAATAGCATCAAAATGCTAAACTTTTTTTGTTGTAAATTATTAGTCAAGGGAGATAATTGTGATTGTGAAATACTTGTGTAAACTAGAGTCAGTTTCTCTTCAATTTTTTTTCTTCATTTTCTCATTCACAAACCAAGAAGGGAAGAAAAAAATAGATTTTTATTCCCCTTCAACATCACTTATAATTTCCTGTAAAGACGGTAAAATAGTAATATAGTGATTTTTAATTCGTTCCTATATATTAATTGCATTACATTTATGATTTATTTTAATGCTTGTGTTAGACTTCAAAACAAAGATAGAGTCACGGAAACTGGCAGGGGGTGGTTTAAGTTTAGTTTATCGTCGTCGTGTATCATCTGAATGAAGAGTGACCAACCGGCTTTTGCCTGTCCTACTATCTGATCTGATTCTTTCTCCTTGCGTTGTTGGAATACATTTTCATCGTTTTTGGGTTCATATTTCGGTATCTTTTTTACTTCCACAACCGACTCACAAACTTTTTTTTTTTTTTTGGCTGTCGCTACTGCCAGACAGACATGCCTAGTCAATGATTACCTATAATGATGAACGATTTATAAATTCATATATTGCCAGACAGTGACAGTGTCTGGCAATAATCAAAAGCCTGGCCTTTTGCTATTTCCAGACACGTTGGCAGAAAAAATGTTATGCAAAATGCCAAACCAGGCGTGAAAAATATCCTGACAAAATCAAAATGCCAGTATAGGCTACTTTGTGTCCCAAAGCCGTTAATATTCAAGTGATAATATTTAACACACATGAAAGTGAACAGTGCTAAAATGCCAAATCCAGCTTTTTAAAAATGCAAATGGCACCAATGAAATTTAAGTTTTTGACACTTTGAACTAAAAACGTCAAACTGGCAATTCTGCCTTCTTTTTTTTTTTTTTCTCAACCTGTCCAGTTAGAAACTTTTTAATCAGTAAATCGGTTCATAGCCCACCAACCATTAACAATTTCACTACCTACCTACCTGTTAACTTTTTTGATCTTCTTGTTTCTTTAATTTGTTAATTCTGAAAAGGATAAGAAGCTTATATAGAGAGTGTGCTTAGGCGAGCAACAAAGGTCATTGGTGGACTCAAGGACTTGAGTTATGAACAGCGCCTGAAAAGAGTAGGACTGCCAAGTATGGATAAGTTCACACATTGCTTGTACGCAACTCAGGATAGGCTGTTCACAGTAGACAAAAAATCAGTCACCAGGGGCCACTCATATAAACTTCTGAAACCCAGAGTTAAAACCACCCTTCGACAGAACTTTTTTACACAGAGAGTAATAGAATGTGGAATGCATTGCCAGCAAATGTCGTTGAAGCGCCGAGTGTCAATGCTTTCAAGAATAGATTAGATGCTGTGATGGAAAGTTATGTGCATAGTGTAGAAGTGCCTCCCACCCAAATTAGCTATGATCAAAAGATCAGTAGAGAAATTGTAGTGTAGCAGGGTGTCCAGCGAGGTCGGATAAGTCGGATAAAGTCGGATTTTTTACCTTAAGGTCGGATTGGTAGGAAAAAGTCGGATAATTGCACCCGATGTCGGATTTTTTGCCATGTCAAGCATTTTCCTCAAAACCACAAAATCACCATTATGTCTTATGTCATATTTTGACACCTGTGTTCAGTCTCTTGAAATTTGGTGACGGTCCCGTTTTTATGACGTCGGGCCAGACAGAATGGCACCAGATGTCACATTTGATACAGACGACCAGTGGTGTTTTTTGATTAGCTGGTTGATGGTTGAAGGGGAAGGGAGGGACAAATGGGTCTGGATTTTTTTCTCCGTTGTAGGTACCTACTGCCTTTTTAATACCCCCCCCCCCTCTCTCTTCTCTCTCTCTCTCTCTCTCTCTCTCTCTCTCTCTCTCCCCTCTCTCTCTCTCTTTTTCTTATAATCATCTGGTTATACAGAGATAATAATATATTATTAGAATAAAGCAATGGTAATTGGCTTAATTTACTCTTCTTTCTTTTTACCTTTGGGCTATGGCTTTAAATTTGAGAGATTATTGGGTTGTATTTAAGCTGAATAACCACTATGTTTCGGTAACAAAGATATTGTAGCCTGCTTTATGAAGTAAAAATCAAAACAAAACAACACTTTCTGGCCTTTGATTTGAATAACATTGTAGGCCTTCAGCATGTGGAAAGGACAATTCATTAAATGTTTACAAAAAGTAAATTTATGTCTAATAATAAGAATGGATTTATACTACTTATAGTAATATATTAAATAATACTAATACAAAACTATGTTCCTGTTATTTTTACACTTTGCTTGTGTTTGATCTGTAGACGGAGACATTTTCCTCCTTTTTGACGCGGGTGGTTGGATGGGAGCATCACCCTTGAATCATATACCTATGATGTTCGCATGGGTGTACGATCCGATAGTGATGTCGTTTCTTCTTCTCTTCACTAGCCTATCCTGCTTCTTTGGTTTGTGATTGTATTTTTGACAGGGGATATTTTTTTTTTTCTGTAAATCTTCTGCCTGTTTGTTCTTGGTTATTTATAATTTAGCTTATGATATCTTTAGTTTATGATTTTGATTTACATTTGAGCCAAGGTCAAAAGGTGCCCGCCTGATACCAGTGTTAATAAAATTTGATTTTTACTTAATTATGGGCTGTTTTCATTGGGTTAATGCTTGTAATCAATTGATAATATGAAGAAGAGATAAAATTAGATAGCTCAACGTACTCTGTTCAACAGAATATGAAATAAACAACTTGAAAGTCAAATTTGAATGGTGTTTGGCATGTGCTTAAAACGAGGTCACCGCATCACCTTTTTAGAAATCATGTAGAAATTAAATGTGATGTTTTAGCTCACGTGATTTAAATTTGACTAATAGTATGAAGCCAAAATTTACTTTTAAACGCAATTGCAGTATATTACATATCTGATTAAGTTTCATATAGAGTTCTTAAAAAGTTGGTGTTGCTTGTGACCTTTGGCGTCATCAAACACAGCACAATACTAAGACTCGACACGAAACTTTAAAGCTCATTTTTAATGTTTATAAAATCTTTTATTATGAGAAAAAAGGATAGATTTACTATCTGAATTCAAATCTTGGAGTAAATGTATACCGTTTTGCCGATATTGAGGTTTATTGGTTTTGGTGTCATTTGTCACAAGCAACACGGCATGCGTGAACACGTGGAAGTTTGTTTCGTTAAATGGCGATTCGCAATTTTGATCCACCCTTCTTACCAGTCTTTGAAGTGCAGCACTTTCATTTGCCTTTCCAGCGTGGCTCCAGGCAGAAAAGGTAAGTTGAACTTTGGTGTCATCGCTATTTTACATTGTCACAAGCAACACTTGATATTGGATATTACAAAGTGCCACCAAAAAATTATGTTTTCAGCTGTTATTTTATTTACAAATATGATATTATGACATCTCACATAAGACTGATTTTGACACAATTAATTATTTCCTTGTAATTCTAATTTTTTTTATGTTTCAGGGTTGTATCAATCAAGAAAAAGACAAAACTCAAGCTTTTGACGAATCCAGATAAAAGAAGGGTTGTCAAGAAATTTGATTTGATTTACTATTAACACACTAAATTACTACAAACTAGCAGATTTGAGCAGTAGGGCGGATGTTACCGTATGGTTACATGAATTCATTACCATGGCTGATATTTATCTAGTGTTTGTTTGACTTCTGGTACTTTTTGTGACCATTGGTGTCATTGGTTAAAATGTCACAGGTGACACTTAAGTTTGAAGTTTCTAATGTATTTCTGTTTTCATGTTCTTCAAAGCTTGAAATGTCATTGAATTACATTTTAACAGGCTATATTACATGTGTTCAGTTGCTATTCTTGATTTGTTGAGGCAAAATTCTGTTCTAGTGCCGATTTTGACCAAAGTAATAGCAACAATGGTATTACTAATATCTAAGCATATTTCCAATTTGCAAGTATTTAGTCTCTTAAGATATTATCGAATTTCATTTTAGAGTAGGTTATTGTGCTTTTTTGACTGAAAATAATGATGTATTATGGACGAAAGTGTGATTTGGTGTTGCTTGTGACATAAGTAATGGTGTCACCGGTCTTATGTCACAAGTCACATTCAGATGCTCTAATTTCCATGTATATTTCTATTTTTGAAGTCTTTGGTTTCTGAAATATTATCAAATTCCATATTTAACTGTTGTTATTACACTGGTTTGACTGAAATTAATGATTTATTGTCGAAATTGCAATTTGGTATTGCTTGTGACATAAGTAATGGTGTCATCGGTCTAATGTCACAAGTGACACAATGTCGCTAAATAAGAAATGCTTTGGTCACATTATTTCCCAACATTTTATTCCAAAAGTTTCTGAACATTGCTGGTAATAAGCATATGCAATATTGTTGTTGTTGTTAATGCACAAACATTTTTATGAAATACTTTATTTGCATTCTATGTTGCTTGTGACCGATGACACAAAAAAGCAACATTTTCTCCAACAGTTGGTATTATTATTGTACTATGATTGTTGTTGATTGTGTCTGTTTGTCTATAACTTACTAAATAAAGTTTGATACTCAACAAAAATCATTTGGTTATTGAGTTTTTTGTCTCATTTTGGTGTCACCGGTCACAGGTGACACCAGCAACCTATAGGTATTGTTGACGATATTATGCTGCGTTAGACCTTAAAGTTATCTAAAGGGCCTTTGATTCATGAAGTACAGGGTTTTTGCTACACATATAGAAACATGAATGGACTATTATGTCACTTTTATTTTGGGAAAAAAAATTGGCACCTTTTGACCTTGGCTCATTTGTACTATTTTTGTTAGATTGCTTGTTTTTTTGTTTCAGCGGTCTCTCATATAACCTCAATTGTGTTGGAAGAGACCTAAAGCAACAACAAACAAACAAACAAACAAACTCCTTTTTGACAAATTGCTATTATCATCACTGAATAAAAAACACTCACCAAAACCACTACATCAACATCTCTACCACCACTACTATTACAACCACCACCACCACATCATCATCCCTACCACCACCACTACTACTACAAATAACACCACATCATCCCTACCACCACTACTACTACAACTACCACCACATCATCATTCCTACCACAACTACTACAACCACCACCACACAATAATCTCTATGACCACCACTACTACAACCACCACCACATCATCAACCCTACTACAACCACCACCACAGCATCATCCCTACCACCACTACTACTACAACCACCATCACATCATCATCTCTAAGACCACACTACTACTACAATCACCACCACATCATCATCCCTACCCCTACTACCACATCATCCTTACCACCACTCCTACTACAACCACCACCACACCATCATCACTAGCACCACTACTACTACAAATAACACCACATCATCCCTACCACCACTACTACTACAACCACCACCACATCATAAACCCTACTACCACTACTACAACCACCACCACATCATCATCCCTACCACCACTACTACTACAACAACCACCGCATCATCATTCCTACCACAGCTACTACAACCACCTCCACACAATCATCCATACGACCACTACTACTACTACAATCATTACTACCACATCATCCCTATCACCACTACTACTACAACCATCACATCATCATCCCTACTACAACCACCAAATGTTTAAATTACACTTTCAACTTTTCCACCGACTCGTGTCAGAAATTGATGCAAGACAAATTTTGGATCGCATCTCAGTAAATTTGAGTGAAATTCAAATTTATAGGTTATGGTCGCATGGATGGGTCATGATCTTCACGATGAAAAATTTCCTCCTTTTTTGTGACCAGTCATTCTCACCCCTGCTTTTAAATTGCTTGGTAGGATTTTTTGGGGGGAGGTAGGATTTTTAAGTCTGATAATCTGCTGGACACCCTGTGTAGGCTAGCCCCTGATCACAAGATCAGGTAGGGAAATGCATTAGATCAGTTGTGAACAAGACATTCAGTGACTGGAAAGACTCGGCGACAGGCCAGTGGCCTAATCAAGCGACGTCGATACCTTCTATTCTATTCTATTCTATTCTATTCTGACCACCATTTGGGTATTATTGATGATACTAATGATAGTTGGGGATTTGTTTCTTTCGCGGACAAATCCCTAGGCCTAGGTGTTGTTCACCCCAAAACCAACCACACCTGCTATTTTCCTGTCTTTCTCATACAAAGTATTACAATTTATTCTCACACTTCCACAAAACTAGATCCAACAAAATATCCAAATCAGAGGTGAAAATAACCATCAAAACAATGAAGCAAAACTGGTGGAAAATTATCCAGCACATATATGAATTTTAAGTTATAAAGATGTTGGTGTGGATAGACAGCTCAGTGGGTTAGACCACCTTTCATTTTGTTCCTTTTTGCTTGTCTGTTATTTTGCCTTGATTTTTTGTTTTTGACCAAGATATTTTATATAATATATACATATATATTTTTTTTCTCTCTGACCATTTCATCGACCTCTGAATTTTTGTTTGTTTGTTTATTTATTTTTATTCATATTTTTAGTATGCACTTTTTGAGATCAGAGATGAAGAATACAATTTGCAGTATTCTATAGAAAGGAACCAAAAGAGAGAAAAAGATTTTTTTTTTTAAATGGGAAGGGGGGTGTGGTGACATTTATCAACTACAACGCTTTGTAGAAAGAAGACAAATTTTTTAAAAAGTGGTGGAGCCAGGATTCAAACGCACAGCGTTGATTCCGACAAGCCCTCTAAGACAGATTTCTTACCCATATTGTTGGGTAATTTTATACTTTTATTGATTTATTATTATCTTTACTTATTTCTATGTGCATTACAAAAGTTTCCATATTCTGGAATTGGATAACTGTTAAAAAGTGGAGTTTCGAAAGAACATCTGTGTATAATCATCCATCGTTACTGCCTACAGTGTATGGTAAAAATCACATAAAAAGTACAAGTATCACCGTACAATGAAAATCGCCAAATACACTATTATCACCGTACTGTGAAAATTGCATACAAAGATATCACCATACGGTGAAAATAAGCACTATTTTGATTATTTGTGAGTGATGTGCATAAATATGACCATGACATCCGTCCCAAATCACACAAAATTGTGAGCAAAATGTTTTTAACTAGAAGCTAAGGAGACAATGATTTTGATTTATTTTCATTGTTTAAATGGTCAGTTTTGGATAGGGAGACCACGATTTTGAACCTCCGACCACCTAAAAATGTCTGTCAAATTCTTTATGTTGTTATGATTTTTTAAAATATCGTAATGTAATAGTAATAGGCGTGGGATGACATAATATTGCCATTGCAAATTATCGGCCATACATACGAAAAAGTTTTGTTGGGTTTTTTTTAATATCTAAAATTTAATTTTTCATTTACTTGTTTGTTTCTGTTTTGTTTTTATTTTTGTTTTTTATTTAGGGTTTATTTTTTAAATTTCTTTTTTTTTTAAAATGAAAACTTTTGTTTTGCTAGGTACTTACAGTTATTTTGCTAGATTGAGAATGGTACTTTTATCCTTATCACACCCAACACAAAACCTTTTGCATTTTTTTCTAAGGCTTGTTTTGTTTATTATTTGTGCGTTTAAAAATTAATTTTTTTTTTCTGACATTTTGTGATATTAACTAACACACAACATTATTGTTTTGACTCTCAATATCTCCTTTGTTTATGAGACCCATCCTCCCACCCCACCCCCACCCCCAAACTGGACCCTGGTTTTCTGGGGTAGGAATTCAGACAGACCAATTTTTCTGGAGCAGAGATGTTTTGATTTGTGAAGCTTAGATGACCGTGCCAGAAAAACGTGACATTTGAAAAACTATTACTATTTATTACTATACAACATTATATTATATTGTTCACAGGCATCATTTGACTTGTAAGTATGGCAAGTCTATTTTATACATCTTCTCTCCAACCATCTGATCCATATGACAATGCTGTGCTGATAGTGGGTCAACTGAAACATTTGGTCAGATTGAGATTTGATGATGTCAAGGCCAAGTTTGGTGGCAGAGTTGATCGAGAGGTTTGGAAATTATCTATATAAAATTTGTAAAAAGAATATTCACAAATAAATGGAACATACACAACCTCTTACGCTAACAGCAATGCAAACACATACACAACAGTCAAAGCCTTTAAATCCTTAAGTAGACACATGTTACGAATATTGACAATTAATTTTCAAAGTATTTGGAATAAAAAAGAAGAACTGATAAAATGATAAATTACCCATTTTTGCATTATTATAAGAATAAACCTGGCTAAAGAATGAAAGAGCAAATAATGAATTTGCTATATCAGATATAATTGAAATGCACAGATATGAAAGATGAATTAATGCTAAAGAGGAGAAGGGAGCATTATGTTTGCCATAAAGGAAACAATCAATTTTGATGTCAAATTTATCAAGGAAACTAAAGAAGACTCACACCCTCCCTGTTTTGTAAAAAAAAATTAAATCGAACTACCCCTCATACTAGGAGTTGTGTATTGAAATCCTTACAGAATATGAAACAATGAAAGGAATCTGTAATAGAATCAAACATCTATGAAAAATACAACAAACCACTGACCTGGATTGGAAGCGATTTCAATCTGTTTGACATAAATGGACAACTCGATAGAGAGTAACAGGTTTCCAAAAGAGCTAAATACAATGTTCATAGAGGCAATAATATACATTGGTCTGATCAACTTATGAATGATAACACACAAAACCCACTTCTTGACTTGTTTTTCACAAATCACCCATCACATGATAACAAAGTATGTTGTCTGGTCTTAGTGATCAAGTTATAGTACATGATGATACTGAGCCAGCCCTAAAAAAGACAGTTAAAGAGAAAGATCTATTTCTGTGTGAAAACAAGCAAACATTACCCAATTGAAACCAAAAAAAAAAAAAACAACATCTTGCCAGTGTATTCTAAAAATTCTGACATTTGTATCCAATGGGAACATTTCACCAGCAACATTAAATCTATCCTATATGAAAATGTCCCCTTAAAAACCACTACTTCAAAGGCATTCCAACCATTGGATCAACATCCAAACCAAGAGATTTGTTAAAAAGAAATAAGAACTGTATCTAAAGGTAAAAAAAAAACAATCCAAAAATCAACTCTGACAGTAGCAAAAGACGAGTTCAAAAAAATTAAAGTGAAAACTCATAGGAAGTATGTTAACTACAATAAGAAATGATGAGAACCCCAAAATTGATTTTTAATTATTTTTTTTTCTATTTTACTTCCTCAAAATTTTGGTCCAAATATACAGACACACCAATATCTTTCGCATTCCTCATAATTTGTCTTTCTTACTTTATTAATTAATATCACGAGCTTTTAATCTGGATTGTTCATACCAGTGTGCATATAGATACATTTGTTGAGAAGAAAACATAACAGTCATGTATTATTCCATGTCATGAGTTCATCCAACTCCTCATAACTTTACAGATTAATTCTATTCTTACAATCAATTTTCTTTTTAAAATTGCTAACTTTTCCTTAACTTTTTACATTTTCAGACATTTGCGACCTGCATCAGTAGTTTACATCCTTCACCAACGGACCAATGCTCACTCTGGCTTAACAGTGCTACAGTTGCTGCATTGCCCTTGAAGTGCAGCAGACACAACACACCATCCCAGAGTCATGCCTTGACCAAGCTGGTAAAAGCCTCTCTAGCAGGCGGGCAGGAATACATTGTGGTAGGAATTTCTCTTGATTCGTGTGATATTTATTTATTCATGTGCCATGTGCTTCACTGTGCTGGCTCTCCACCACTTTTTCCTGCACCTTCTGCAGCATGTCATTGTGTTCCTTTCTAATTACTAACGATATAATGAGAATAAAATCAGGACTAGACATCATATCGCTATAGAGAGGATGTCATTAAAATAAATGTTGTTATAGGCAGGCTACAGTTTTTAAAGGACCAATGGCAATTCACATTGTTCTAACCAGGAACCTCACAGTATAAAATAGATTCATCAAAAGACCTTTTGTCTCTAAGATCTACAGCTGAAGACCGTGAAACGATGAGGACTCTTACAAAGAGGATATAAGAGGTGTCCCAATTGTATGACTAGGAGATGAAAGACGCAAAGTCATTAAAAATGTGATGCCATTTCCAAAGTGAAGACTGTTTTACAGAGATTGTTTTAGTTATAAACAGAACTGTAAAGCATTAGTGTTGAATTCTTTTCTCCTTTTTTATTCTCTCTTTTTTTGTTTATTTTGTTTTGTTTGTTGTTTGTCGTCTTCTCTTATTCAATGAGACAATGATAGTGAAATGTCTGTTTATCTGGACAGTCCATATAAGGAATATGCATCAAATACGAATAATAAATGCTGTAATAATTTTCCTTTTACTTGGTTTCTATTTCTCACTTTTTTTTCCCACATGTTTCCAATTGGTGACAATTGCCATATGCTCTAATTCTTTTTCTTTTTTTTTCCCCTCAGATGGTCTGTGAGAAGGACAAAGCCTATGCCTCAGGCATGGCCATTGCCAGGGCTCTGCCTTTATATTCTGCCAAGTCTGGTGGTCACAGCAGTACAAGGAGGGTAAGAATATTCAGTTTCTTACATATTTGCAGTTGGAAAAAGACGAATGTCAAGTAATCAGGCGTTGGGAAAATTAAGTACAGGAAAGCAGCATGTATGGATCGAGATAACAAATTATTCACTATTGCAAAAACAGGTCGAAAATCTTTTATTTCATATTGTACTGCCTTTAGATATGTTGTTTTGTTGTACTTTGATGTATCTACTAACAGACAGGTCATTTGGAAACAGATAATTTCTCATTTTAAAATCGTGCTTATGATTTTATATTTCATTTCTACTTCTATTTTTTGGGAAAAGAAAAAAAAGAGTGAAGCAATTGAGACAAAAAGTAGGAGGGTCAGTTTGCTTGACAGGGATAATGCATAATTGCGTTGTTTGTTTCTTAAATAATTGATAAATCAATACAGCATGACAAAATGGAGCAGTTTTATTTTGAATTCTCCTTGGCAGACACTAAAGTTTTACGACTAAAATAAAGCTTGAGCATGCAAATTCTCATTGCAAAGAAAACATTTGTATGTGACTGTCATATCAAAATTCTCCTTACCAGGTTACGGTAGAGTTTTTAGTGATGGAAGAGGATAGGATTGTCACCCTTACGTCACAAGAATTGGATTGCCTGAGAGAAGGGGCCGCAGGAGTGAGACTGGCTGCTCGCATTGTGGATGCTCCTTGTAGTGAAATGAATGTTGACCATTTTCTTCAGGTAAATATCCTTATTTAAGGAAGGAATTTTTTATTTTCTGGCTGAATGAAGTTTATAATTTATAGATAAAAGGATGTAGAAAAGTATTAATTTTTCCCAAATGTGTCAAGCGAGTTGAATAATGTGGCCTGTGGTATAAAGTTATTAAATATTATGGAGCTCTTTAAAAATGTACTCAAGTCCTTAAAGTAGAAGCCAGCTAGGTGTGATTAAGGTCACTCAAATTCTGCCTTTACATCTAAATTGTTTATCTAAAATATTTTTATATTATTATCTTTTCTTTTTTCTTTTTCTTATTCCAGACCTGCCCACTCTCCTGATTTTGTCAGGAAATTCCCGATATTTTTTTCATTCCTGATTTCTCTAATTACCAGCTATTTTCCCAATATTTAAAAAAATTGTTATTACTACTCCAGATCACCATCATCACCACAACCACCACCGCTACCACCACCGCTACCATAATCATCATCACCATGATCTTCATCATTATCTTCATCATCACCACCACCACCACCATCACAACTACCATCAGCATCATCATAATCACTAGCACCACCACTACCAACATCATATTTTCATCTAAGTCCCAGATTTGCTCTGGATTTTTCCCAAACTTTGTCTATGAAAAGTTGGCAAGTCTGTTATTTTCATCATGTTGCAAGATGTTGGTTTAAAGCTGTGGATTTGTCAAAATAGAAGTCTGTCTATCATTTTACCATATATTATGCATGTTTTGTTATGCATTGTTGTCACTTTTTTTTCTCCAAAAGGTAAACTTTTCTTTTCTTTATTCTGTTCCACAGTCCCTCCTTATTTTATATAATTTGTTGTTTTTCATAGCATTTTGAGCCATGAGAACAGATTCCATTCTTTGTTTTTCATGTATTATGTATTGTAAATATTGGTTAATGATTACTCATGATTTTCCTCTGATTTTCTGTAATTTTTTAAACTAATTTTTTGTATTTATTTTATGGCCATTTATCATACATTCGTGCATTCATGTGTTATTGTACAGTTTGTAGTTATAGTGGTTATCTTTACTCTTGATTTTAATTCTATGTTTGCTCATTTTCTATTAATCAGGAGATTCAGAAGGTTGGGACTGATTTGGGAATTACACCAAAGATTATTTCAGGAGAAGAATTGGCAGTTAATGGATTTGGAGGTAAATACTTTAATACTTAATTGAAGTGTAGAAAGTATTCAATGTAAAATTATGCTCAACTATTTCCTCAGTTATTCAATCATATCTTGAAAAATATTATAAAAGACTTTTGTCATAAATAAACCTCTCCTGTCATGGAGATAATACGATGACCTTTGGTATAGGTATGTGACGTATTATATGATTGTCACAAGATAGATGTCGATAATGCAAGAAATCCGTAACATTTACTGGTATGTTAAAGATTATGTACATTATTAGGAGTTTGGTAGATATAATAGAGATTTTTTAGGTATAACATATGTGATATTTCTAAGGTGTTGATATATATTATAATAATTTTGAATATGAAGTTGTTAGATAGATTTAATGGAGTTAATTTATTTCATACATGGATTTAATCTGCCTCATAGGATGATATATTAAAAGATTTTTATATTTTTTGTTGTTTTGTTGGTTCACAGGAATACATGGAGTAGGGAAAGCTGCTGAAGTACCTCCAGCTTTAGCCATTCTGAGTCACATTGTACCAAACTCCACAGAAAAAATTGCTTGGGTTGGAAAGGGCATTGTATATGACACTGGTGGTCTCTGCATCAAGACAAAGGTTTGATTAAAAAATTATTGTTTTTATTCTTGATTTTCTTCCATAGGACTCCTTTTTTACTTTTACTAAATTCTGTTTTTCCTAGGCAACAGACTGGAGATTTAGGAGAAAATTTGTGTTTTGTTCAAATCTTGTATATTTTATTTATCTAGTCACCGTGCTTTTAAAATGTGTTTCATAAGTATGATAAATCGTTTTAGTGGTTAGTTACATGACGTCAAAGTTGGAACATTTTCTTACATCAATACGCAAGCAAAAAAGTTCTAAGTTCTTGAAAAGTGAATTTTTTTCTCATTTTCTTATTTATGTATGGATTTTCAAAATTTAAAAAATGTTTTCCATGACTATCAGAATACTTTATGAATTTAGTTAGAAAAATGAATTTTAAATATTCACAAATGTAACAGTCAGAAGGTGAAAATTTTGGATTTGCATTATTTTGCATTTCCTGAAAGAATAAGCTTCCCAGAGCATTTTAATCTTTATTTGAATTAAATCGGGTGATTTTTCATGAAGTTATGGTCAGATGTATGGGAAAGGTATCCAGCAACTTTTCTCAAGTTTCATACTTTTTCAACTTGACTAGTTGTAAAAAAATATTTAGAAGTGAAATTAAGCTATTTCCCGAAGATGTACAAAAGGGTTGATTTAATCATTTATGACAAGAACTCACGTTTATTAAAAATTGACCTTCTAACTAAACTAAACTTGGCAATATCTAAGTCCAAACCTTTCCACCATCCGACTGATTATGTCATTCACTGTAACAAATAGTCTCTTATGATACCTAGTAATAATAATAATAATAATAATAATAATAATAATAATAATGAAAATAATAACGATTATAGAATTTTCATAACTCATTTTCCAAAAATAGTTTATTTTAACATTCTTTCATCAATATTGTCATACAATCATATAAGTTATCATAATCATCATTGTTAAGTTATCATCATCATCATCATAGTCAAAACAGTCCAAGCCTGTTTATGATGACACTGACAAGGGATACAGGTAAATTCTAATGTTCGACCACACACCCGATTGGCTGTTGCAATAGACACCAATAGGGGACACAAGTAAATTCTATTATTCACACCTTTGTGATGAATGGTATAATCACAATCCAGTTGACCACCCCATTAGACCAATTTGCATTTTATGAACCATCGTTTTAATTGAAGGAAGACTACAAAAAAGCTCTTTTATCGGGACAGTCATTGTCAAATTTCGTCCCCATTAAGCGGCGGCTGTCCCAATTAAGCGGCTGGGAATTGTCTCAATAAAGCGGTTGTCTCAATTAAGTGGCATCCCCAATACCGGCTTGGACAGTACCATCATTATTATCTTCCTCCTCCTCCTCCTCCTCCTCATCATCATCATCATCATCATCATCATCATCATCATGATATTTTGTTTTATTCATTTTTTTTTCCAATATTTTTTTGTTTGTCTTTCTGTCAGACTGGCATGTGTGGGATGAAGAGAGATTGTGGAGGAGCTGCAGGCGTTCTTGGTGCTTTCAAGACTGCTGTCAAACTAGTAAGACTGTAACTTGCTGTAGATGTACTTGAATGGAATGATGAATTTTTAATACTAGTTGAAAGAAGTGGAGGGCGAGACGGCTTGTGACCCAGAATGTCCCTGGTTTGGCAGTGCTAATGGCTTTTTCGTTTTTTGTCTTGGGAAATTTGCTTATGTTGGACAAGTTGGGTGATTCCTATTGACATCATTTTCCTGGAATGCCTGGATGACAGCATAGGAGGAATTTCCTCCTTTTTCTTCTTCCACGATTTCCTGCTGTTTGTCTAATTTTTGTGAAATGTTTATTGTTTTTTCAATAAAGCAATTTTTTAAATAAATCATCAGTGAAGTCAGACATTGTGCTTGTACTTGTTGCTTCATATCGCAACTGCATATTTGTTTGATATTTATTACTATATAAATTAGAAAATAGAAATGTTGCATTGTAGACATCTTGACTACAAATTCTTTCTTTTCAAAGAGCGCTTGAAGCAAAAGGAGATTTTTGAAAATGTTTCTGATTCTAAAAATAGGGAAGGGGGTAATGCTGTAAAAATTAGGCTTAAAGGCAGTTATTCAAAATTGTACTTCTTTTTCACTATCAGCACTGATATATGGTAACTGATTTTTAATATTTACCAAATTGTATATATGTATATATATATATCATGTCATATTTTAAATGGAAATGCAGTTTTATTCATTTAATTTATAGTTTATTTTCATCATTTGAGAAATCAAGATTCTATTTGGTCGAACCAGAAAGAAAAGCAGTTAATCCATAAACAAGTGAAAATGGATTTTTTTTTTAAAAAGCCTCACTCGCAAATTTAATTTCTCCAATTTCTGAAGATATAATTCTAAATTCCAGGGCTTCAAACAAACTCTCCATGCTGTTTTCTGTCTGGCTGACAATGCAGTAGGACCTCAGGCCCAGCGACCAGATGACATAGTCACCATGTACTCAGGCAAAACTGTGGAAATCAACAACACTGATGCTGAAGGGAGGCTGGTTCTAGGAGATGGGGTGTGTTTCTGCACTTAGTTATTGTTATCTAATCCTTTGATGCCATATGTATGGTCAGACAGCAGATACAGTACCTAAACATGTGTATGAAATTGAATAAGAAATAAATTCTGATTCACTTTTCCTTCAATCTTTTGCAAGTTTCCATCACTTACCTTTTTTTTCGATAACTTCCTACAATTCTCATGCATGTTCTGTTTTCTTAAATTTTTTTTAATGGATTAAAAAGGTGGGGGAGGGGGGGGGGGGGGGGGGGTTGGTGTTTTTTGTTGTTGTTGTTGTTTTTCATTTATTCAGGCCTGTACATTTTCCAACAATTGTCGGATTTCTGACAGTACGTTTTTGCTCGATAAATTATGTTAAGTGCTGACATTAAAAAAAAAAAGTAAAAGTAAAAATATAATTCGTAATGTCAAAAAAAACAAAATGAAAATAAAAGTTTTATTTCGTGCCTCAAAAAAAAAAGTTTTTATTCTGTTTCGAGGGTCGAATTAAAAAAAAAAAAAGACATTTTTTATTTGTTGCATCAAGACAAAACAAACTATTCTGTAGGTATATTATTATTCCATCTTGTCGATTATCACCCACTGCACACTCTGCTGGTGTGGATGTATTCACTGCCTACTATGCCACAGACAAGAGAGAGGGGTGACAGTGTCTTGTCTTGTCACGAGTCGTCGAACACACGCGTAGTCAACGAACACACACACTTCTCTTTATTTCGCTACCAATGCACTCATAATTCCGGTTTGCTATCTCCAGTCCTTCGATTTCTTTCTTTCCGTTTGAAAGTGAACCAGAATGATGAATGCGAAATAAATATTTTTCTTCGAAAGATGATGACTGCTCTCAGTGGAAGTTTTCTCTCGTCACAACCCTGATTGTTTAAATTTTTCTCTTTTTCTCCTCCTCCTCCTCTACTTTTTCTTCTTCTTTTATAAGAATTAATCCAAATGAACGAAAGAATCCGCTTAAAAATTTAACACAAACAGGAGCAAAGATAAAGCAGCCTCTCATGTCAAGCACTACACATCCTTCAAAAAAGTAGAAAATTGTACTCTTCCTTTCATTTTACAACTAACTCAGACGTGTGACCAGAAATGTGTGTACTCTCTCAAATAATTGGAATTTTTTTGGACCATAAAATAAGGACCTGCTTATTTTATTATAAATGAGTTGGAGAAAACAATGACATGATTTGACTAGTCAATTGACATGTCATATATTTGTTGTGTTAGTTAATCCATATTTTTGTCCTGTTGGTGTATTTTCGCATGTTCAATAAGTTCCGACAATTTTTTCATCATCCATTTACAGCCCTGGTCATTGACTTGAGTTCGTGAGAAGCTTTCTTTTTACATATCTGATATTAAGTTGCCAGTACGAGATATGTTCCAAAAAATACTTGATAACTATAATTTTGTAAAAATAAATAATTCTTTTGGACACATTTGCAATTAGGATCAATGCACATTTGTCACTGGTGTAAAAAAGGATAATATGGTAATGATAATACTTTATTTGTCCCCAAAAGAGTAGATTTGTGTAACCCTCAGAAATCTCTCATTGTTATTTGCCAGGGTGTTTGTGTTGATAGCTTTCCTCAATAATAAAACCAGTCACATGAATCACCATCTACATTGCATTAATACATTGCAGAAAACTTATATAATCAAATACCCTAAGTATTTCTAATATTTTGTCATCAGGTTGCTTACGCTGTCAAAGACTTAAAATGTGATACTGTGATTGATATGGCCACCCTGACTGGAGCACAAGGCATTGCTACGGGTGAGATCATTGTTGAAAATATATTGGTCTTTTTTTTTCTCAAGGCTGTGGTTTAAGATATAAGAATAAAGCCAAACCTGTATAAGACGGACACCATGGGTTTCTAAACTAAATGGCCTTTTCATACAGGAGTCCTCTTTCTTTAAATAACCACTTGACTATCATCAATTTATTTTTGGTCCCTTTTTTAAAAATAAAGGAATCCCACCTTTTGGACTGCCATTGAACCAAATTACAATTTTTGTTTTTCTTTTTAAAAAAAATTAAAATTCCGTTATTGTGTCATTTAATTTTTAAAATAAGTTCTTCATATTGGATGGGGTTTTTTACATAACATTTTAATCTGGTTCTTTTAAAATATTTTTTTATGAATTTTAATCACACTTCGTTTTAAAAAAAATATCATATGTATACCAAAGCTTTTATCAGACATAAAAACCATGACCAACCCCCCCCCCCCCCCCCCCCCTTGATAATTAATTACAAATTTTAAAAATTGATAGGAACACACTCGTCAGGAGTTCTACTTCTATGACATATTCTAATGTTTTATAGTTGAATAGATGAATTTTCCCCTGGAATTTTAGTTTCAATTTGGTTGTTTTTAAAAAATAAAGTGTAATGTCGTTGCTTGTGGGGGTCACTTGATTTATTACAGGTAAATACCATGCTGGTATTTTGACCAACTGTGAGGTGATGGAGGACATGTGTCTAAAGGCAGGGAGACTGTCAGGTGATTTGGTTCACCCTGTACCCTTCTCACCAGAGCTACACTCAACCGAGTTCTCTAGTGCTATGGCTGACATGAAAAACTCTGTTGCTGTAAGTCGTGATGTGGTATTTATGTAGATAACTGGGTGGGGTTCCTGACCTCCCATAGTGGGCAGGGAGGTACTTACTATGTCTTTTATACTCCTATATCTGTTTTCCAACTTGCTTTCTGTCTTTGTCTTGGAATGAGATATCTTGGTTTTGTTCTGGTTCTGGCCAGATGCCCTGGCTGAGAGGGAAACAGTCAAATGTATAGTTAGTTTTGGGAGATGATATTTTTTTCCTTGTAAATCATCTCTCTGTTATGAACTGTATTATGTTTTCTTTATATTATATATATGATTGTAAAACATCTGAGTGCATTCCTCTTAGTGGGGACCTGTGCTTGTGTCTGGATGAGACTTTTAGTGATCTCAAACTAAGTACTTTGATAGTGTGCTCTTGGAATATACACCTGTTTCTTATTTGAACCAATTCCCCTTTGTCTTACCTTTTCATGGGCGCTTTAATTGTAATTCTAAAACTTTTCACTATGATATGACCTTAATGTGTTGCAAGTACCATAAAACCCTTAAAAACATAAACATAAAAATATAGGTATTTGTACCCATCTTCTATAAGACTATGAATTATCTGATACAGCAGAATCTGATAACCCTGATCTTTTTTAATCGTGTGGTAACTCTTGTGTATTCGATAACATCCTCAAGCACTACTCATGTAACAGGTTCAACAATCAATATTTTTGTTCTGATGTAGCTCCCTACACAGCGTCATATTTTCGACTCTGAGCACTACTTCAATCGCCTCTTATCAGGCTGACCACCTGATACCTGATACCCTTGCTCTCGGGGAAAACTCAATTGGCCGTGACACGATAGGTATACAAGCCGGACGTTGGCGTGGCATGCGCGTGTGGTGCATCACCGTGATGCAATTCTTTGCTTTGAAAACCCCTCTTTCCCCCCCTTCCCCCCACCAAACCATCAGAATAATTCATTTTATTTTCATTATTCATGTTATCACCACGTTCAGATTTGTTTCTGTGCAATTTTTATTGTTTCTTGGTTTTCAACTTGGAAAATAATATTAGTTAAAATACAACTGCTTAATGCTACATTTGATAGTTGAGTGATGTGATTAATTTAATTAATAACTCTGGTTTGGATCCATGAAGTTTTATTTTAAAAAATTTTTTTTTAAAAGTCTTTGTCTTTAATATAAGTTTTAGAATAAGTTCGCGATATGAGCGATTTAGGGATAAATGTTAAATATTCACATTTGTGCTCAAATGTATTATCTCAATGTGTTCTTCTGGGGGGGGGGGGGGGGGGGGGGCTGCGCTTAAGAAAATTTTTTTTATTTATTGCCATTTTTATCTACAATTTGTTAAGTGTTTTACTGGAAGTTATCATACAGAAATGTTTTAGTTAGTTCCTTCCAAAATATCAGGTTACATAAATAAGAGACTACATATAATGGATCATTCATGGGATGTTCATTTAAACCACCTAGATAGACTGTGTAGGATATGTGCACCATTCTCCTTATCAACAAAAGAAAAAAAGTTGGGACGAAAAAATGTTTTGTGTGTGGGACATAGAGAAAATATTTATCTTGTTTTTGGTGTAGATGTGACTGGTGATTGTGAAGATAGACACCCTAAAAATATTTGTAGAAAATGTATTGATTTAGTCAGATCAGTTAAAAAACGCTGCTCAGAGCCATTGCGCCAACGAGCTATTGACATTGGGAAACAAAATGGAACACTATGGTGCCCCTTTAATCCAGACATAATTATCGATGACTGTGTGGTCTGTAGTCACACTTTATCACTGGATGGACGCTTTAAAAAGTCCGAGGATACGATAGTATCCAATTACTCTATGGAAACGACCCATTCAAGCCATGAGGAATCTACATTAGAGGAAGATCACCATGAGCTATCACAATATGAGGAAATATTAGAATTAGAGTGTCAGCCTACATGCAGTCGATACTTGAACGATCAAGCCACTATTTGGAGGCCTTTCGAATCTTCTACTCCATTGAAAAAGACAAGTGATGCTGCAACCGCTATGACACCTCAAAAGTCTGATTCAAAGGCTGTTCCAAATTAAATCAATACATTGCCGAGAAAACGTAAGTATGAAGAGGACAATATCACCGAAGCTGAAAGAAAATAGCTTTGAAAGTGTTAAAAGCAATGTTTAAAATGAATCCTGTTGCCACGTTCAAACAAAGAGGGGGAGCTTTTCCGTAGTGCGAGTGAGTGTGCCTCGAAAAGAAAGTGAGAAGGCAAAGACACCGACGCAAAGAAAACGTGTCAAGCTTTTGGAAAGGATTAGAATGATGAGTCTATTAATGTACAGATGGCATCTGAATTAAAGAAATTACCCATCAAAAAGAGGCGGATTATCGCTGAGCGTGCTGGCATCAAGGACAAAGCATTCATTCCCCATGATGACACTTTGGCAATGAAGGAATGCATGGGATTATCCTGGAGACAAGTCAGGAAACAACGAAAGTTTCTGACAGGAAGGGGAATACAGGTAGAAAATGAAGGAGCCAGTAGAAGTGCATCAAAAGAAATAACAGGGAATATGGTGACCGTGGAAAACATGAATTTTATTGGAGACGAAGACTTGACAAACGAAAAACCATTTGCCTCGTCAATGATATCCGTACTTTGTTAGAGGGTCTTTTAGATTCTCACAGTTGTAAAGATCTCTTTCATCACATAGTGACACCATCCCAGATGATGAAGTGTGGGTTAAGTTTGTTGGGGACCACAGAAAGGACTCATTCAAATTGACCATGGAGCTTTTGAATGTAGGTAAACCAAACACAACAACAAATACCATAGTGATAGGACTGGCATATGTCAAGGACAGTTACGAAAATATAGAACTAATGATGGAGAAGATAGAGCCCCAGATCAATGACGTTCAGAACAACTTAAGATGGAGAGGTAAAACTACTGTTATTTTCATCAATGGTGATTATGAGTTTCTGACCAAAGTGTACGGTCTGTCAGGTCCCCAAGGCACCTTTCCATGTCTGTGGTGTACACAGCCAAAATGATATTTTAGTTCAAGAGCAGAAACCCCATTTCCACAAAGAACACTAGAAGGGATAAAGGAAGACGCCTCATGCTTGATGGAGAAACATAATGGAGATAAAAAACATGCACCCAAGTTCAACAATTGCTTGAGATGGCCATTGATAAACATTGAACTTACACACGCAGTACCTCCATACCTTCACATAATGTTAGGGATAGTCATCAAGCACCATAGACTTTTAGAACAGGCAGTAGACAAGTTAGACATGAGAATTATCATGGATGATAACAGGAATCTATCGCAAAGAGGGAAAAGTTTGAAAATATTTGGAAAGAATTGGCGTCATAGAAGGGATTTGAAAAAACAACTGAAAGACACAAAAACATGCTTGATCCTTAGTCGTACAGAAAGGGACAGACATAGATTCAAACTATCGTACAAAAAATCGAAAAGAAGGTATAATGCATTAGGATTTGAAACCCTCAGTTCAAGATCTGGCCCAATCTGCTCGAGTCTGGATGCGATTTTAGCCAGACACAAGATAACACCCAAGCCTATCATAGTCGGGCCTTTGTCGGCAACCACTGCCACAAGTATTTGACTGCGGAAGTCAGAGGGGCCTTATTAGAAGCTGTTGTGGAAGAAACATGCAAACACACATGCAATTTATTAACAATTGACTTGGCTGAGGAAATCAAAGCTAAATTCACACAACTGAACACCCTATACCAAATTGTCCATGATAGCATTTCAAATTCCAGGCCTATAGACAGAACCCAGTTACACAAGACACAAGAAAACATTGATAATTATCTCCACTTTTTTTAGAACACACTTCACAAACATGATCATTCCAAAACAACACATACTGGACCACCATTGCATTCCATTCATGGCCAGATTTGGGTTTGGTCTTGGGCTCCATGGAGAGCAAGGCACTGAAGCCAGTCACCAAATCATAGGAAAATTTGACAAAATAATGTGTGGTGTTAAAAGTGACACTAAAAAAATCAAGCTCATCATGGAAGCAAATATTCTCCATACATCACCTCGACTACGCAACCAAGGAAAGTCACCAAAGAAAGCAAAAAAAAAAGTAATAAGGAAAATTCTCAAATATTTATTTAAATAAAACAAACAAACTGATGCGCACATTTTGATTAAGTTAACTATTATATTTAAAATTTCATTTTTGGATTATTGAAAATTATTTGTACAAAGTAAGATTTTATAAGACTGACTATTCCAAGATTATTGTGAAGCTAGCTTCAGTAAACCTCTATGCAGACTTTCAAAAAAATTCAGTAATGGGATATAGATAACTACTTCAAGAGCATTTTTTGGATTAACTACGAACGTCGCAAAAGAAATTGAGGGTGAATTATAATTATAATAGTTTTAAGAGTAATAAAAAACAAAAAAATCAGATGTTCACGGATTCATTGTCTTGTAATCAACACTTTAATTGAAAAGTGTTAATGATAATCTGTTTTAAAAATGACCTACATTTGTTTCGTTCTAACTATCATTCCTCATTCATAGACTAATGAAACTTGTCATGTCATAACCATACATCATTACTAACAGTTTCCACCCTACATGCTTTCAATGGCATGTTTTGATTTAACGGGAATACCCAACTGTTGATTGCATACAATTACTATAACATGCATGTCCAGCAAGCGCGCCGTTCGTTTACTTGCCAAAACGGGGTGAGTCATCACCTGGCACATCTGGCATCGCTTAACCGCGGTAGTTCTGTGGGGGGGCCGCGGTATTAAAGTATCGCAATTTGGACACTGTGCCTACTCTTTTGATACAGTGGAATCCTGATAAAAGCAACACCACAGAACCAGAAAAATTGGTTGACTTTAAGCAAAGTTGACTTTAAGCAAAGTTGACTTTATCTACCATCAATGGGACAGACTTAGATAAACAATAGAATATGTGAAACCAAAAAGAGTTGTTGACTTTTAGCAGAAGCTGACAGAAGCTGAAGTGTTGACTTTATGAGGATTCCACTGTGCATTATTGTTTTTCTGTTTACCATGATTGATGACTTTGCCTTGCATGTCATACTTTGCAGCATTGATGTATAGCCTATCAGTCACAACATACCAATATTCATTTAACAAATTTTCTTCCCTTGTCACTGTAGGATCGCAGCAATGCTCAAGTGTCGTGTGCTGGCTTATTTATCATGTCTCACCTGGGACAAGATTTTGGTGGAACCTGGCTCCACATTGACATGGCTTTCCCTGTTCACGTTGGTGAGAGGGCAACAGGATATGGTGTAGCTCTCCTCACCACTCTGTATGGCAAGCAGTCTGAGAATTCCCTCCTCCAGCTGACAGCTCCCGGTGGTTTTGTCAACAATGGTATTGCAATGGAACAAGATGGAGAAGATGGACCAAAGCGAATGAAGCTAAATTGATGAGAGTGCAGCGTGAGAGAAGTTTTGCAGCAAAACTAGATCATCACTTTTCATCAAAGCTCTTCATGTGATCTTGACATTGTCATGTGATCTTTGGGAATTAAAGTATTGTTCGTTTTTTTTTTCTTCTGTAAACTTTTTGAATATTGCATATCAATGTTGTGTCTCGAATAAATTTTTTAATTCAAAGATTTGTCAAAACTTTTCTTGGATCTCTTTCTTAGTTTTGAAATCATAACAGTGGTAATCAAATAGTTGATGTTCTGCCTTAATAATAATATTTTATTAAAATATTCTACTTTTTTTTTTCTCCAAAATTGTGACAAGAAAAACTGATCAAAGATCACTCTGCTTGTTTCAAATGTGTTTGGTTTATGACACACAAAGGTATACTATACATTGTTGCATGCTTATACCAACTGGCATGCTAAAAAATATCTATACAAGTATTATGTCAATATAACAGGAACAGTGAAAAAAAAAAGGATCAAGGGGAAATCAATGGCAAATTGGAGGTTTCAAAGTTACATTCATAAGGGATGGGGGAGGGGGGAGACCTTGTACAGACGGGTTTGACTTGCCTCTAACCTACCATCATATAATTTCACCAAGATGGACGAGACCTTCTGTGAAGCCTGCAGCTTTAGCTCTGCAGTTAGAGTTAGACAAAGAATTGCGGAAATGAAGTTTCACCATTAGTGATGGTGATCAGCTAATGGCCATACTTGCTCCCTTTTCAAATTATCATTGGTTGATGATATCAAATTTCAACGAACGACATTGGCTTCTTTCATAGGTTACCATTAGTAATTTCACATTTTCATAGTCTCTCACTTTCTCTCCTTGCTGGATATCATTGACCAATTATCTCATAATCTCATTGATTATTTTTCTCACTCACAAAGTTGTGGTGTGGATATAAGCATTTCCTGGTCAAATCTATGTCACTATACAAGATCTTTATGTAATAGTATTATATTTTGGCACAATGTCAATGTTCACTTGATGATGACAAATGCATAATTGATATATCCGTGCAACACTGCATCCAAATTTAACCATTTTTGTTGTTGTTGTTCACTCTAATCAATTTCAAGACACAATAAATTTTTCAAAACTTCACCATCTGAAGCACTTGGTAAATTTCTTACCATTTATTTTTATATATTTATCCACTTATTGATGAACTCATCAGGGACGCCACGGACCCAGGCTTGTGTAAACCCTTATGTCCCTTTGACCATAAAACTTGTTATTTTGTTTTTTTAAAAGGATTGGTTTTTTTCACTTATAGTAAGGGTCAGCTGAGTTGGTAAACGTTTATTAAAAATGGTGTTGAGAAGAGCAATATACATGGATCATGAAGTGATGGGTATGATTATCATTAACACCTCATGATCCACAAAAATTCTTTTCAAATTATTTTTTCTAATTAGAAATTCAATCCCGGGATCAATCAGATGATGTTATTCACTCAAAGCAATGGACATTAAAACTTTTTTTTCGGTATTGCTTATAGGTTATTTAAAATTTTTATTGAAAATTGATAATTGGAATATTTTTTTTAATGCATTATAAAGTTGAAATAAATTTTGCACTGCAAAAAATAGTATTAGGATTGATAGAAATGCAAATGGTTGGGAATTTTTTGAAAATGGTGTGAAATTATGAGTCCTGGGAAGTTAGCATGGGTGCAAGAGTGCCGGCTACAGTCGGCCTGCCGGCCATTTGGATTACCGAAAAAAACGTCGCCGGCTTTTTGCGATTTGGATTTGATTGATTTTTTTTTTTTTTTTTTGTGACAAGAAACTTAACAAATTACTCCATTACAACCTTTGGATTAAATATACAACAATTGCGGACTACTATTATGATGACTAGATGCTGAGAACAAGACTTCAAATGACGAGGTGAAGTCCGTGAATCTTGCAGGCTTTTTCAGATTATATGTCTGGTCATAAGTAGACTTGCAGGCTTTTTGAGGTCCAGTTGCTTGCACCCATGGAAGTTAGTTGCCACTAAAATTATGCGTCTCCATTGAATTAATCATATTTTATCATCTCTTTATTTTTCATCCCAAGTTTTGGTAAATATTGTACAATTCTTATATTTATCCATTCATTTATTTATGATGATATTATATTGTCTCTAACAACTTTTCATCTCAAGCATTATATATTCTTATGAAAGTCATTGTCTAACGATTTAATTGATAGAAAAAAAGTTAATGAATGAGGGCAGGACCTTGACATATGTTCGGCGAGACAGGAGAGAGTGAAAATAAAAAACATGCTCATTGTTATGGTACCAGTTGCTGCCATTTCCCTGTGATGAAAGTAGCTAACAAGAAACAAGTACAGTCCAACGTCTTGATAATGACATCATCACCTGGGACCTGAAAATTATGTCGGTGGAAAAAGGGTGTGTGGAGAGATCTGTGGTGATAATGATGTGATGCAAGGACCAGTGCCTGTGATAAGACATGTCCCAATCATGTAATACTATGTATTTTTCATGTTGACAAAGGGTTTACCAGTTAAGCTTTCATTCTCTGATGTGTATTGCCTTTGTTTTGATTTTAAACAATGCTTGAATGCCATTCCCTCTATATCATTTATCCAGGCTTGGGACCGGCATGAGTGCAGTTGTTTTATTAAATGATTCCTTCTTGAGTCGTCAGCAAGGTTGTCAGTGGTTGGTGATCAGTAATGACACTGTTGATAGCGCCTGTAACCACAGAGCATCTGGTCAAGTGTTGTTTTGTGCCAAGGCTACCGGGCAGGTTTGCGACTGTACACAAATGCGGCAACGACTTCACCACCTGGATACACTATTGTAGTGTGAGACCATTAGAAGCTACTGCTGCCAGAGGTCCTTGTGATCAATTTCGACATTGAAAGTTGATAAATAGAACTTCACTTGGCCAAACACTACAACCATTTTGACCCTTATTGAAAAACTCAATGGTTTTGATAAACAAAAAATCGACTACACCAGGGGAAAAAACTTATATATATATTTTTTTTTATGTCGCTAAACAGGGTTTTTTGCTAATATTTGTATTTCATTATTTTAGGTTTTTTACTACTGATGATATAAAGTAAAAAAATTGGGATCAGGGGGCAATGTCGCTTTCCAGGTATTGTGGTTATTCAAGGGTGTTGTTATCCAGAGGTTTCACTGTGGTTCCAACTTGAGCATAATTGACAGTTAAGATTTAGGACTAAAGGTTGAGGAAATTTACTGCATAATAGTGAGTTTCTTGCCTTTGGATTGAAAGGTTTGGGTTTGAAACCAGATGGAGACAATTTTTTCTTGTGATCCTTGGGCTTTAATGGCTCCGTCCAATTCAGTCACGCAGATGGTCTTTGATAAAGAGCCTTTTAAATATTTCAATATGTGTTGAAAAGGAAGTTTAACTAAAACATAAAACTCTACGATTGCAGAAAAGCCTAAACTGAAAGAGAGTTTTTATTTTGATGCCAAATATTGCAATGTTAAGTTCTACACCTTGTGTGAAATATCCCGATCCTTGCGTCAAATTCAGATTGTAGAATTGTTTTGTTTTGGTCTTTTTAATTTAGACTATTATACACTTTTCATGAGCATATCATTCCATACCTATCAGGTATTTTAATATTTTCTTGTCACTGTCCAGTGTCCCAATTTTAATTATTGATATGAGTAGAGAAATAGAAAGACTAATGAATAAAAAGAAACAATTGTATGTCATGTGAAAACAATAAGGTGTGCATGATGTAATGTTAGTCTCCTCCTATTTGAACAAAATCACCATTCAATGTGGAAACGTGATTTTGTCATGTCTCATTGTTGATGGTGTAAAAAAAAAGAAGTCATGTGCTTCTTGCTATTTTTTTTTTTTGGAGAGGGGGGTGTGTGTGTGTGGGGGGAGGGGGGGGGGTGGCGGGGGGTGTTCAACTGTATCACTTACAATGCTATTTTTTAATTATACATGACCTGTGTTGAAAAGAAGTGTGGAATTAACATCTTGATTGGAACTGTCTAGTCTGGAAGTGATGAGTTAAAGATATTGTGGTGAGATTCTCTTACAAATCAAAAGTAACTCTGAATATGGACCAAGAACTCTGATGGTTATATGGTTGTTTTAGTTTGGTCATTTACAACAGTGTGAGTGATAGAATGACACCTGTGGTTTTTATTCATCTCTTTTCCCCACACTTTCCATGGAGGTTATTGCAAGCTTACGTGAACACAGTGTGATTGTTTTAGCAATTTTAATTGTCATCTGCATTTTTTGCCAAATTGGGACCTAAAATTTGCCAAAAGTTGCCAAAATAAAATCCCCAGAATTTGCCAAGAAATTTGCAAAAAAGACCAAAATTTGTCAAAAAATTTGCCGAGGAGAACTAAGCGTTTCAGTAAAAATTAACACACGATACAGAAAAAATTATATATAAAAGACAATTTATTACATTTAAGGAGGCTACATTGATTAATTTACACAATAGCGTTGTTACAAAGATTTTAAAGGATCATTAGAGAGTAGCTTTCCTTGGTTTGGGCCCAGGCAAAGCTGCAACATTCAAGTTTCGCACCTTTTTTTTTCGTTATTTTGTTTCCGCTTCTTTTTTTCCCCCAAAATTTGCCACGCGATTTGCCAGTTTTCCCAGAATTTGCCACGATTTGCCAATTTTGGGAAATTTGACAAAATTTGCGGATCGCCCTGATATTTGCGGCCGCAAAAAATGCAGATGACGGGTTTATGGCGAAGATCAAATCCAGGCAGTTGACAATCATTTCGGCGATGGGAACACCCTTATAAAATATCCTTATCATTTTTTGGGACATAAGTCAATCATTTTACTTGTTGTCAAAAGAAGCCATAATTTTGCTGGGAAGTTTTTAGAAATATATGATACTTATTATATTATATGCTGCTGTCCACTAAATTTAAACCCTCTGGAACGGAGTTTTTAATATACAAGGTTTGTCTTATCCAACGTTCATGAGAAACAGCCAGCTAATTATTTTAGAAGATATATTAACCAGGTTTCAAGTTGATTGAATGAGCGAGATAGGAGACCATTTTAAGTGCACTGTGGTGCATATGAATAGTATCATCTTCTTATATTTAAGTCCCTTGCTCAAGTTAAATGAATTATTTTTTATTCTTACCCAAATGGACTGATGTGAATATATATTTAGAGTGATGTTCTTTATTTATTCTCAATTCAAAGTAAGAGTGTTTTCGTGAATTTCATAACTGCCTTTTAAATTAAATGTTTGTGTGTGCTGAGGCTATTTGGTTTATTGTTGTTTCCTTTTGATGAAGTTTCTTTTGTGTATTTGAAAAATATTATTTTGTATTTTGTAAATAAAATCGATATTGATATCATTGTTTATAATTAGTTTATGATAGAAAATTTTGTACAAGTAAAATAAATAGTTATAAATATTCAGCATTTCTTTCCTTTTTTTAACAATTAATGTACACAAAATGGGACCATGTTCCAAGTTATTTTTTTTTTAATGTTTGATTTTAATAAGATGATTTTTGTCAATTATAACTGCAGTAGATGTTTTTTATTTCCCCTGAGAATATGCTTGTGTTTGTTTTTTTTCTATTTTTATTTTGTACCTGAACTTTAATAAAAACTCTATTAGTGTGCGCTATATTGAATAAAAAAAATAAATGAAATGAAAAAATTCAAAAATGTCATTTTTTTTTTCATTCATTCTGATTTATTGGCGTTTGTAAGTTGGTGTGGGCTTCTTGTAAGGTCTCCCACTACTATCTTAAATGTCAATTTCTCTTTACTGGAATCATTTCCATAAAGGCATTCGGATTGGGGTGAGCATGTTTTTCTGTGATGTTTGTTTTGTTTTTAAGGGTTTTACGGCGCTTGCAACACATTAAGGTCATATCAGCGCCAGTAAAAAGGAAGAAAATGGGATAGTAAAAAGTTCTAGAATTACAATTAAAGCACCCAAGAAAAGGTAAGACAAAGGGGACTGTTCAAATAGAAAACAGATGCAAATTCCAAGAGCACACTATCAAAGTACTCAGTTTGAGATCAGCTAAAAGTCTCATCCAGACACAAGCACAGGTCCCCACTAAGAAGAATACACTCAAATGTTTAAAAATCATATGTAAAAAATGAAGAGAATAACAGTACATAACAGAGATGATTTACAAGGAAAAAAATATCATCTCCCAAAACTATAACTATACATTCGACTGTTTCCCTCCCAGCCAAGGTCAGGACAAAACCAAGCAATCTCACCCCAAGACAAAGACAAAGCAATTGGAAAACAGATAAATGAGGATAGAAGACACAAGTATCTCCATGCCCACTATGGGAGGTAGGAACCCCACCCAGTTTTTCTGTGAGATTACTGTCAAACATCTATAGATCTCACCTCTCATGCTGGATGTTTTGGGTTTTTTTTACTTCCCATAGCGGACAGGAGGTCACTTGCTGTGACTTCTATCCCTTTATATCTGTGTTTTCTGAGTTAGCTGTCCGTCTTTGTCTTTGTACTGGCCCTGGCCAGAGTTCTTGGCTGGGAGTAAGAGGGAAACTATTTACAGTGCAAAGCACATTCAACAAATTCACAGGTTCAACGAACAAGGCCAGAATTCCCAAGTTATGTCCTTCATTGTGTTAGTTATTTTTTTCACGGCATCTACGAACAGTTTCACGGTTTCAATAATGAACTGAACAGTGCAATGCCATGAGCAGTTGTTTTTTTTCCATCAACAATTAGAATTTGGAGCAGCCTGCCGGCAGATAAAGTTAGCTCTGATTGTTTTTTGGTTTTAAAGGTTTTACGGCACTTGCAACACAATTAGGTCATATCAGCGCCAGTGAAATGGAAGAAAATTGGATAGTGAAAAGATATAGATGTACAATTAAAAGGACTTGAGGAAAAAGTAAGAAAGGGGGGAATGGTATAAATAAGGAACAGATGTAGATTCCAAGAGCACACTCTCAATGTACTTAGTTTGAGATCGCCTAAATGCCTCACCCAGACACCAACACTTCCCACTAAGTAGTTCCCACAAGAGGAATACACTCAAATGTTGACATTATACATTCTAAATAAAAAATATAACAATACATAACAGATATGATTTACAAGGGGAAAAATATCTCCCAAAATAATAACTATGCATTTGATTGTTTCCCTCCCAGCCAAGCACTACGTACAGGGCCAGGGCAAAACAAAGTAATCTCAATCCAAGACAAAGACAGAAAACGAGATATAAGGGGAGGCCAGGAACTCCACCCAGAGTTAGCTCTGAAAACCTTAAACAGAATCGTTTCTGTGCCACTCTAAACATCAACATGCACAGCAAAGTCTGCTGCGACAATACACCTCAGGTGGTTTGCACATATATGCTGGAAGAAGAAGACTTAGGGCTAATACACTTGCCATTAAGATCGCTTCGTAGTAGAGATGTGCATGGTGTGGATGAGACAATGGGGAGTGAAGGGCGTGATAGACAAAGGCCTTGGCCCCCATACCCATAGTCTCTAGTGTACTATGACAAAGGCACAAACCCACATGTTCACGTGTGAGTGTGTGTGTCATGTGGTGACATGCTTGTGTATTTCAATGAATCTTTGCACACACTACACACTCGACTAATACAGCCGGTGTTGTTTCTTGATTGCGGCAAGTGAATGTATTGCGTGAAGCGGAGACTAAAACTAAAAGATTGAGGTGGTCGTGGGGGGGGGGGGGGGGGGGGGGTGATTGAGAAACTCCCTGTCTATCCCAGTCCCAGTCTTGTAGATTCATATATTGATGAGTTTATCTTATCCGGACTAGCTCACGGACGGAGTTCATCTTAAACATTTTAAATTACTAATGATTTAGAGCAAAAAATTGGGACCAGCCTCAGAGTTAATTTCAAGGGAGAGTTTATCTTAAGCATCACCGTCTTAAGTGCTTGTTGTTTTTAAGGGTTTTATGGCGCTTGTGAAACATTTAGGTCATAGCAGCGCCAGTAAAAAGGAAGAAAATGGTAAAATAAAAAGTTATAGAATTACAATTAAATTATCCAAGAAAAAGAAGGACAAAGGGAAATTTGTTAAAATAAGTAATAGATGTAGATTCCAAGAGCACACTATCAGTGTATTTAGTTTGAAATCACTTAAATGTCTCATCTTGACAAGCACAGGTCCCCACTAAGAGGAACACTGAAATGTTTACAAATCATACATATGTAAAACAATAGAGTGCATACCAGGGAGATGATTTACAAGGGGAAAAAATTTCATCTCCCAAAACTCTTTAACTAAACATTTGTCTGCCTTCATCCCAGCCAGGGCCAGGATAAAACCAAGTAATCTCATTCCAAGACAAAGACAGAAAGCATGTTGGAAAACAGATATAGAGGGATACAAGACACAGTAAGCTTGCCTGACCCGAAGCAATCAAAACCACAATGTGCAAGTATTTATCACAATACTGTATGTTGACACACTAATGACGGAATTGCATTACTGCAACACCTGATAATGCCATGTTTATTCTTTAATCGCCCCGTACAAGCTACGGATAGCCAAGGAGTCAGGTTATTGATGCTTTGCTTTAACTTTTTTTTAAATTCATAACATCCGCCAGCTAGATACTAAATTGTATCAACATTAAAGGTTACACATAGTTTTGTGTGTTGGTCATTAAATCTGACTGGCAGATGTTATGAGTATTTTAACAAAGCGAATAGCATCAATACTTTTACAGTAGGTGACATCACAGTTTGTGTCCCTTGTCTTACAGTCATGTTCACGTATTTGTGAAACATGGATGCAAAAAAATTTTCTGGTGGTAGTTTATTGAATGGGTGTTGCACTGTAGTCATAGTTTTGGGAGATGATTTTTTTTCATTGTAAATCATCTCTCTGTTATGCACTAACATAACAGAGTTACAAATTTTTGTATTGAATAATAACTGTTTGTAAACATTTGAGTGTGTTCCTCTTACTGGGGACCTATGTTTGTGTCTGGATGAGACTTTTAGGTAATCTCAAACTAGACACTACTAAATCTACATCCGTTCCCTATTTGAGCCAATTCCCTTTTGTTTTACTTTTTCTCTTATGCTTTTTGTCGTATATCTAGAATTTTTGTTACCATCCAATCTTCTTCGTTTTTACTTGCGCTGAAATTACAGTAGTCATAGTTTTTCTGCACGGTGCTCGGGAGAGCTGAAAAGTATGCAGTTATCCAATCATGCAGTAATCCTATATGTAAAGGGAGACAATCCTTGCTGATTTTAAGGTCATCAATAAATAATCTGGAAATGACGGATCTTGAAGTTTTCACAAACTTGTGCTGACTTTCTGCTTCCAACTCGCTAATGATTTTTAGTTTAACATCGAATAGTGATATTTCTGTTCTTGGTTGCCATGTTGTGGATAGTTGAATGATCGAACATGAATGACAAAGCTCATAAGGTTTATAACTTTTACGGAAACGTAAGTGAAAACTGATTCATTGCTTTCACTTTCAGCCAATCATTTGGACAATGCATTTGGAACCACCCACACATGCATTTAAACACCAACCAATGCAGTGCACCCTCAACCTCTGCCAATTGGTATGCAGCAATTAATCATTGGTGCACCTTGTTTCATTCACTATCACTATAGCACACTTGAGAGGGTATGAGAACTAAGATCATCACTTATCTCCCTCAATCCTCTCCTCTCACCCGATCTTCCCCACCCCTAATCATTTTTTTTAAAAAATGTACGAGACAGTAACAGTCTCAGGCTATCACTGCCTCACAGTTCTCTCAGTGGTACTGGTAGAGGAGTCAAGTACGTAAGACACTAGCCTAAAGTGGATCACATACACCCCTATCTCCAAACACACTCACATAAACTCCGCACTTATGCATGCATGATTTGGTGGTCCCTATGAGGGCTAATTTTGAAATTTAGGATATTTATCACTTAATTTGAGTTTAAGGCATCAATTATAGTGGTCTGTTTCTGAAAGCCTGGGATCATTTTATGGACAATGTCCTTAGAACTGGCAATAACAGCAAATAAGGAGGAAGCATAGCGGTAAAATATCTTGATAGCTGCTATAGTATGGCCGCATGGCTGGAAACTGGTTCGGATGGTGAGATATCTTCCTAATATGGCTCGGCATCAACCGGTTTACTCATTCCATCGGCAACGATCAACATTAACTGAGACTTCACAGCTGATATCAAGGTTCTGATCGATGACGATTCCTTGGCTGTTGTATTTTACCGCACAGAAGAATATTATTATTATAAATTGCATTCTTGTTTTTTTGTCAATATATATAGATTACAATGACGATATCAACATTCTTGTTTTTTTGTCAATATATATAGATTACAATGACGATATCAACATTCTTCTGGTAAAATATATGTCGATAGACGAGATCTTTATTTACTAATGTTCTATAGGAAAGAAATTGGGACTGTGATGTCACAAATATACACACACATACACGGTGATACAGGGAATGAGATTAGCGGAAGAGTAGCGTCCCTTGATTGGACGTCATCGGCGGAGAAGTTATAAGAGAGAGAACGTCAATACGGTTTTGTGCATGCCTCACTCGTCCTCGCTTCTGGTGAAACTGTGCGATGAGTTAAATAGTTTCTCAGCGATCTTTAAGTTTTATCGAACTGTGTGTTTAATTCTAAACATTTTTTTATCTCATCCCAATAACATTATATTTTGAAGCTTGATATTATTTTCATTCTTTAATTCTTTTTCATAATTAGTGAAATCTCCTTATCCAAAGGAAATATATCCTCAGTTGAAAGTTGTAAGTTTTTAAATTTTGTGGTCTATACGGTGCGAAAGTTTGGTTAGAGCATTTCGTTTTTTACAACTTCTGTTGTAGTACCTTTCAACATCGCCCTTCGCTGACTCCTTATTGGCATTTTTGACGTATAATGGAAGATAAAAGACATATTAGAATTGTAATATTGGAAGAAGTAGTAGTAATAGAATAAGTACTAGTAGTAGTCGTAGTAGTAATTAGTAGTAGTAGTAATAATAATAGTCGTAGTAGTAGAAGTAGTAGTAGTGTTTTGTTGTTTTTAAGGGTTTTACAGCACTTGCAACACATTAAGGTTATATCAGCGCCTAGTAGTAGTAGTAGTAGTAGTAGCAGTACCGGTACCGTTCGAATTTTTTTTTTTTGGTATTTCCTTCTCAAAGATTCGACCGCCGCTCTAACACCTTGCCCATTCAACCCCTTCCCCCCCCCCCCCTACTACTGACACTTCTACTACTACTACTACCACTATTACTACTACTACAATACTACTACTACTACTACTACTATTATCATCATCATCATCATCATCATCATCATCATCATCATCATCATCATCACAGAGATGCCAACTTTAAATTTGGCTCACAGGAGTTTCAGACACCACTCGTAGGAATGTCAATGCCGAAAGAGGAATTTCCCCAAAATACAATCCCAAAGTTTCCTTATTTCAAATGAAGTAAAGCGCCAAAACCTTATGGTAGAGATTGTAGTACTGGTGGGAGTGAGAATGATGTGGTGCTGGTGGTTATTGTAGTAGTGGTAGTAATGATGATGTGATAGTGGTTGTTGTAGTTATGGTCGTGATGATAATGATGTGGTGGTGGTTGTAGAAGTGGTGGTAGCGATGTTGATGTGGTGGTGATGGTGGCTGTAGTACAAATGGTAGTGATGATAATGTGGTAGTGGTGGTTGTAGTAGTAGTGGTAGTGATGGTGGTGGTTGTAGTAGTAGTAGCAGTAGTGATGATGTGGTGGTGGTTGTAGTAGTAGTGGTAATGATGATGTGGTGGTGGTGGTGATTGTAATAGTAGTGGTCGTGATGATGATGTGGTGCTGGTGGTTGTAGTAGTAGTGGTAGTGATGATGATGATGTTGCAGTGGTAGTTGTAGTAGTATTAGAGGTAGTGATGATAATGTGGTAGTGGTGGTTGTAGTAGTAGTGGTAGTGATGCTGATGTGGTGGTGGTGGTGGTTGTAGTAGTAGTAGCAGTAGAGATGATGAGGTGGTGGTTGTAGTAGTAGTGATAATGACATGTGGTGGTGGTGGTGATTGTAATAGTAGTGGTCGTGATGATGATGTGGTGCTGGTGGTTGTAGTAGTAGTGGTAATGATGATGATGATGTTGTAGTGGTAGTTGTAGTAGTAGTAGAGGTAGTGATGATAATGTGGTAGTGGTGGTTGTAGTAGTAGTGGTAGTGATGATGATGTGGTGATGGTGGTTGTAGTAGTAGTAGTAGTGGTAGTGATGATAATGTGGTAGTGGTGGTTGTAGTAGTAGTGGTAGTGATGATGATGTGGTGGTGGTAGTAGTAGTAGTAGTAGTAGTAGTAGTAGTAGTAGTAGTAGTAGTAGTAGTAGTGATGATGTGGTGGTGGTTGTAGTAGTAGTGGTCGTGATGATGATGATGTTGTAGTGGTGGTTGTAGTAGTAGTAGTGGTAGTGATGATGATGTGGTGGTGGTGGTTGTAGTAGTAGTGGTAGTGATGATGATGTGGTGCTGGTAGTTGTAGTAGTAGTGGTAGTGATGATAATGATGTAGTGGTGGTTGTAGTAGTAGTAGTAGTGGTAGTGATGATGATGTGGTGGTGGTGGTTGTAGTAGCTGTGGTAGTGATGACGATGTGGCGGTGGTGGTGGCAGTTGTAGTAGTAGCAGTGGTGGTGGTGCTTGCAGTAGTAGTGGTAGTGATAATGATGTGGTGGTGGTTGTAGTAGTGGTGGTAGTGATGATGATGTGGTGGTGATGATGGTTGTAGTACAAATGGTAGTGATGATGAACTGGTAGTGGTGGTTGTAGTAGTAGTAGTGGTAATCATGATGTGGTAGTGGTGGTTGTAGTAGTAGTAGCAGTAGTGATGTTGTGGTGGTGGTTGTAGTAGTAGTGGTAATGATGATGTGGTGGTGGTGGTGGTTGTAGTAGTAGTGGTTGATGATGTGGTGGTGGTGGTTGTAGTAGTAGTGGTGGTGATGATGTGGTGGTGGTGGTTGTAGTAGCAGTGGTAATGATGATGCAGTGGTGATGGTGGTGGTTGTAGTAGTGGTAGTGATGATGTGGTGGTGGTGGTTATAGTAGTAGTAGTGGTAGTGATGATGGTGGTGGTTATAGTAGTAGTGGTAGTGATGATGATGTGATAGTGGTGGTTGTAGTAGTAGTGGTAGTTGCAGTGATGATGATGATGTGGTGGTGGTTGTAGTAGGAGTGGTAGTGATGATGTGGTGGTGGTGGTTGTAGTAGTAGTGGTAGTGATGATGTGGTGGTGGTGGTTGTAGTAGTAGTGATAGTTGTAGTGATGATGTGGTGGTGGTGGTTGTAGTAGTAGTGGTAGTGATGATGTGGTGGTGGTGGTTGTAGTAGTAGTGGTAATGACGATGTAATGGTGGTTGTAGTAGTAGTAGTGGTAATGATGATATGGATGTGGTTGTAGTAGTAGCTGTAAAGATGATGTGATGCTGGTAGTTGTTGTAGTAGTAGTGGTATTGATGATGATGTGGTAGTGGTGGTTTTAGTAGTTGCAGAGATGATGATGTGGTGGTGGTGGTTGCAGTAGTAGTGGTAGTGATGACGATGTGATTGTGGTGGCTGTAGTAGTTGTGGTAGTTGCAGTGATGATGATGTGGTGATGGTGGTTGCAGTAGTAGTGGTAGTGATGATGATGTGGTGGTGGTGGTTGCAGTAGTAGTGGTAGTGATGATGATGTGGTGGCGGTGGTTGTAATAGTGGTGGTAGTTGTGGTAGCGATGATGATGTGGTGGTGGTGATTGCAGTAGTAGTGGTAGTGATGATGAGGTGGTGGTGGTGATTGCAGTAGTAGTGGTAGTGATGATGGTTGTAATACTAGTGGCAGTGATGATGATATGGTGGTTGGAAAGGGGGGGGGGGGGGGGGGGGGGGGGGGTGTATCCTTGGAACAAATTGACCTCACCGGAATTTGACGGAAGTTGCCCGGAGCCCGGAATTTTTGGCTCCAGACCGGAGTTTTTTCCGGTGAAACCGGAGTTTTGGCATCACTGTCATCATCATCATCACCATCATCATCATCATCATCATCATCATTATTATTATTATTATTATTATTTTATTATTATTATTATTATTATTATTATTATTATTATTATTATTATTACTCCTACTACGACTACTTCTAGTACTTTTATTTTATTTGTTTTCCAAGTTAATTTGTGTATTGTTATGCTGACGAAGGGTTTGTACCCGAAACGTCCATTGTCTGTATCGTTCCCAAACGAAGCCTCTCCATTTTCACTATTTCGTAAGTATTTTCACAATCACAGGCACCCCCTACGTTTTCTATGGTACACAACGCTGCAGAATCGAGTGGTGTTCCGCTATCATGACTAATAAAGGTGAATAAATCATTAACTTTCATTTATTATGGAAATTTTTGTGTTATGTCTACTTCGAATTAAAGAACGCTTCGTCATTTTAAGGATGCCTAAGCTTCCTCCAGATGACCTTACTTGAAAGCGGCATGAGACACATCACCGGAAGCGAGGACGAGAGAGACGCATGCGCAAAACCATATTGACGTTCTCTCTGTAAGGTGACGTCCAATCAAGGGATGCTACTCTTCCGCTAATCTCATTCCCTATAAGTGTGATGTCGATATAAATGGTGTTGATACATTCACTCAACACTGTGTATAATACACTACATTAACTCAAATTAAGTGATGAACATCCTAAATTTCAAAATGGGCCCTTTTAAAGGCCACCAAATCATCCAGATTAATTTCCCTTGTTGTTATCTTGTATTTTCCCTCTGATTCCCTTTAATTTTTTGTAAAGACTAATATACCGACATTGGCGATATATCTGTCTTTGACTCTATATACATCAAAGTAGTCCATTCGTGTATCATTATTACATTTTTATTTCTATTGTAGTTATCCTATATACAATCCACATCCATTTATTCCTCATTTAACAATGTACAGACTTCCCCAGTTATTCTCACAAACATCATCCAATCAAACGACACTTAAGAAAACAAGAATACCATAAAATAAAATATTAAGAAACTAAACAAACAGATTGAAATCATTTCTTCTCAGCATTGTCTGGTTCTGCTGCCTTTTCTTCCCCCTTGCCTTCAGCCAGCCTGTACTTGGGGAAAGTCTCCCATGGAGTGCTGTTGTCAAATTTCCGGAACTCCTGTGTCAGTTCTAAGGGTTCCACAACTACACGTTTAACTTCATCGTCATATCGGACCTAGATAAAAGATAAATGCAACTGTGATCAATCATCTCAAGACAGTATAATACTGGGGTGAAACCGAGGTTTTAAATCAAATTTTCAACTTAAGTTATAAAATTTGAGTTAAAAGTAATAAAAGAAATAAATTTACTGAGAAGAGTATTTTGCAGGGTTGCCAATTCAGGAGGCAAAAATTTACTGAAGTTTTACCCAAACACATATACCGACCCATGTCTGAGTGCTGAACTCCAGTAAAGAGACATTATTTACTTACTTTTTTTCCTGTTTAGCAGGTGATTGGAAAATATACTGAGAGGGTTTATAACATACTGAATTCCATAAATATATGGAAAATTGGTAACCTTGAATTTGGGTTTTTTAATCTTGAAAAATGTAAGTTTTCTATATCTGATCATTGTGACATTAAGCCCATTTGTCGTCATCCACGACATTAAGTAATAATGTCATATTGATTCATGGGTCAGAATTAATATCTAATCTATCATTGAGAAGCAAAAGTTATTTGTCACTGAGGGTCAATGCACTTGTAGAACTTTTTTGACCATCAACAGCCTCATGAGAGTGAATGATTAAAGAAAAAGAGAAAGAAAAAGAAAAAGAAAGAGAGAGAGAGAAAGAGACAGAGACAGAGTGAGAGGGGGAGGGAGGGGAGAGAGAGAGAGAGGGGGAGGAGGTAAATCAATAATTAAAATAGTCATAGAAACTCCACCATTGCCGTGCTCATATTTCCCACAGACCCAACAGTAACATTTTCATCATTATTATCATCAACATAAACATGAAGAAAGATGAGGAGATGTTTTATATTTAAGTTTTTAAGGGTTTTATGGCACTTGCAACACATTAAGGTCATATCAGCGTCAGTAAAAAGGAAGAAAAGTGGACTGTGAAAAGATTCTAGAATGACAACTAAAGCACCCAAGAAAAGGTAAGACAAAGGGGAATTGATTCAAGTAGGAAACAGATATAGATTCCAAGAGCACACTATTGAAGTACTTAGTTTGAGATCACCTAAAAGTCTCATCCAGACACAAGCACAGGTCCCCACTAAGAGGAATACACTCATATATAACATGTTATCTTACCAGAGTTCTGTTGAATGTCATGGAACGCCATTCTTCACACTCAAGAGCCATTACCGAGCAGTCGATTATCTTTTTTCAGTTGTTGCCTCCACATTTCCTATCCAGGACTTCCTTGGTTTGGCCCGTGCCTTTCTGCCAGCTACATTTCCTTCCAGCACTGATTTTTGGATGGTATTGTTTTCTCCGAATGTGTCCATAATAAGTCAGTTTTCTCATTTTAACTTCTGCCAACAGTTTTCTGGACCTTTGGTCTGCATCAATAAGAACCAGAATATGTGAAAGTCCCTGACATAATCAGTTGCATGGTGATAATTTATGTTTGCTTTTTGTTTTTTTGTTTTTTGCATTTTTTGAAGGCCCAATGTCTTCTGAGCATTTTAATCTTTATTTGAAGCAAATCGGGTGATTTTTCATGAAGTTATGGTCATATGCATGGACTAGGGTGTGAAACCCTAATTTTGAGAAAATCGCTTCCAAAGTTGACAAGAGTTGATATTAAGTATAATAATTACCTTCATAAATAAAATTAAAATAAAATATTTAGGAGCAGAATTCAATTAAAATTTTTCATCAATATGTAGAAAAATGTTTGATTTAATGATTTTTGATGAGAATTCATCTTTCATAAAAATTGACCTCTTGACTAAAAGTGTCAATATCTCTGTTCAAATCTTTTCACCATGCGACTGTTATCTCAAGGATGTCCACATATTTGATTTCTTTCTGGTCCATGATACTCTCAGAATTCTTCGGTATACCCATATCTCAAAGGCATTGATTTTTCTTTCTATTTCCTTCGTATGGTCCATGTTTCACATGCATATAGGAATGTGGACGATACATAACATTTAGCCATACGTACTTTTGTTTTTGTTGATAATTTTAAACTAGTGAGTAGTTTTCTCATTTTCACGAAGTTTGTTTTAGCAATGCTGATCTTTCTTTTGACCTCTGCAATAGATCTGCCATCTTCTGTGATGTACTGGCCGAGGTATGTATAAGCCTGTACTTGTTCTATTTCTTTCCCATCTACTGTTATGATGGCTTTGGGTTTTTCTTCTGCTCATGTGAATATCATTATTTTCGTTTTCTGTATATAAATTTTCAGTCCATAATTATTACTTATTTTGTTGGTCTTATTTATCAGTTTCTGCAGGTCTTCTTTGTTTGATGCCAGTAGTACTGTATCATCTGCATATCTTAAGTTATTGATGTTTCTTCCACTCACAACTACGCCGTGCATCATCTCTATTTCTCTGAATATAAATTCTTATCATAAATAGAAAAGGCACGGTGAGAGGACACAACCTTGTCAGATACCCCACTTGATTTCCACAGGGTCAGATATTATATTCCCGCTTCTTATTTTGGTATTTTGTGTCCAGTACAGGCTTGCAATAATGGCGTTGTCATTTTCATCTATATCTATTTTTCTTAACGTGTAAACATAATACAGTGCAAAATGGAGAGATGATTTACAAGACAAAAAATCATCTCCCAAAACTCTAACTATACATTTGATGTTTTCCTCCCAGCTAGGGTATCTGGCCAGGGCCAGGACAAAACCAAGTAATCTCATCCCAAGACAAAAAGACAGAAAGCATGTTGGAAAACAGATATAAGGGGGCAGAAGACAAAGTAAGTGCCTCCCTGCCCACTATGAGAGGTCGGGGAAAAAAAACCCAGGATGAGGAGATGAAAATAATATATTTCTAAGATATGGCAGAGGTTACATGCAATAATGAAACAGTTTAAATCGATACCTCGACATATCCGCTGAGAGGGAAATCTTTCCTAAAGGGATGCCCTTCAAATCCATAGTCTGTGAGAATACGACGAAGATCAGGATGGTTGGCAAAGAATACTCCATACATATCCCATATCTAAACAAAGGCACGAAACAAAAACAGATTGATATTATGCAATGTCCCCTGGAGTGTAATGGATGCTGGATCATTAAGAGAAAGAAAACCTTCAAATAAAAAAGAAGTGAGAAAAATAAATGTAATCCTAAAAACTAAATTAAAAATTTAGAACCCCCCCCCCCCCCAAAAGAAAACCCGAAAAACAAACAAACAAATAAATAAGAAAATAATTTAAAAAACACATTACTGATACAGTCCACTCCAGATAGTCGCAACACCTTGAGATCAGCGAAAATGTTGCATTTAACCGAATTGCAATTAAACAAAAGATAAGTTTCCCCTACACTATTGCAACATTTTACACATATATGGTAAACTCAAACCAGTTGTTGTAAACATTGTTCTTAGATTGAAACAAAAACTATATGGTAGCCCTGAATAAATTTTGACAAGCAAAAGCAGCTTTGATGCAAGCTGATATCTTATTCAGATTGGATTCACTTTCACTCTTTTGTTCTCAACATTTGTGTGTGTCGGTAGCAAAATAAAGAGAAACTGCCCCGTCCAACACGCTATGTGTACTAGTTGATTACCGAGGATGTGTTCAACAACTCGTGACGCGACAAGACTTGTAGCGAGACACAGTGAGGAATCGGCAGTGAATACATGGGGGTGATGCCACATCTTGTGGAGTGTGCGAGTGGTGATAATTATAACAGTATGAAATTATAGAGGGAACAAAATTGACATCACTCAGCTCCTTTAGCCAGCCATTTTTATAAGTAGTTCTCACTTAATTCTATCAATCAGACTATAAACATTCAAGGACTTTTATACTTATACTTTTTATACACATACTTTTATGTGTTGGTACATTATGAACGACTGAGGATGTTTTGTGTAATTTACCTCCACACAATATTAATAGCTAACTGGTCTTGTTTTGTTTTTGACTTGAAAGAATAAACACAATTCGTTTTTTTTCAAGGTGAAGAAATTAAAATGCCTTTGTTTTTCTTTTCTGTTTGTTTATTCATTTAACACAACAGATTTTTTTCTTTTTCTTTTTAAAATTTTTATGCAGACAGAGTTTATCGAGCAAAGGGGTACTGTCCGCAACTCGACAATTGTTGGAGGAAGATTACCAGGCCTAAATAATAATAATAATAATAACAATAATAATAACAATAATAATAATAATAATAATAATAATAATAATAGTGATAATAATAATAATAATAATGCTAATAATAATAATAATAATAATAATAATAATAATAATAATAATAATAATAATAATAATAATAATATGCATCATTTGTAAAGCAGATGTACTCCACAAAGTCTGTATTAGAGTGATTGCCATGAATAACATATTAAAAGAAAACGACTTTTTTTAGGGACATACCTCCCTTTCCATCCAGTTTGCTCCCTCAAACACCTCACACGTTGAGTCAATGGGTGTCAGCTCATCTGTGTAGGTTTTTACTTGGATTCTGGCATTGAAAGGCAAAGACTGGAGGAGGTACACCAGCTGTGGAATAAAAATGTGTGAGATAAATAGTAAGAGATATTAATGTCAGTGCTGCGAACCCTAGCCCATGAGAATGTGTACAATGGAAAGCCAAACAAGTAAGATTTTGAAAAAATGCTTACAATCCTGAAATAAAAACATAACTACGGCTAATTCTGATGATGAGCAATTAGACTATTCTAGCAATAATATAGAAATATTCAAATTAATGAATAAATTTACTCTTTATTGACTAAATATATAAATAGTACTAAATTCCAGAATCCATGTAGAAATCTGATATGACCCAACAAGATACTATTACATTGAACGAAGTACACTAAAAGAGTGTAAGAGTGTTAAAATGTTTTTATAGTAGAAATTTAATAATGCATATGATTTTCAGCAAAATGTGTTACAGGCGCACAATGAACGAAATGCTTAAAAAGACACATTTTTTTACGTATGTTGGCACCAGTGTAATGGGCTAAGTTTATTTTATTTTTATTTCTATTTTAGAATAATTTCATATTTACCTATCTCTTTTATTCAGTTAGGTCAATCTAGTTTTGTTTTTCTCTTTCCTTTATTTTAAAAATTTGCATCAACTTTGAAACGCTCTCTCCTGCTCTCTCTCTTCCTCTCTGTTCCCCTCTCCTTTTTTTTTCCTTTAATTTTATTTAATAAGGAGAGGGAAGAGGACAATAAAATACTATCGTCGTCTAGAATTATTCAATAACCTCTCCCTATTCTCTCCCCCACCCCCCTATCTTATGCTTGATTTATATAGCTTTGATCTCAGTTTAAATTTCATCTCATTACTTTCTCTCTCTCTCTCTCTCTCTCTCTCTCTCTCTCTCTCTCTCTCTCTCTCTCTCTCTCCTTCCCTTGCACACACACACACACACACTCACACACATATGTTTACCTATAATGTTTTCTTTTCATGCTCTCTTTTTCTCATTTACCGACCATAATGCAAATGTAATATTACATATTTCCTTTTCTTGTTTACCAGAGGAGGCCAAAGGCAGAAACATCGTTTACTTTGTGTTGTATCTTTTATAAGAGTCATTTTTACTCCTTTTACTTTACTATACATCACTGTAATGTAGAGGGAATTTTAAAATGTCACACCCAAAACAGCAAAAATACCCCCATGTCTTATTTCGATATAACAATGGCACAGAGAAATGAGATATAATTTATAATATAACAATGTGGAGAACAGATGGTTGTTACCGGTTTTTGGACGTGATAGTCACAATTTTTAAAAAAACAGTGATTCAGAGAACCTATTGTATGTGCTTTTCACACACACACACACACACAGGGGGGGGGAGGGAGGAGGGAGGGGAGAGAGAGAGAGAGAGAGAGAGAGAGAGAGGAGAGAGAGAGGAGAGAGAGAGAGAGAGAGGGAGAGAGAGAAGAGAGAGAGAGAGAGAGAGAGAGAGAGAGAGAGAGAGGAGAGAGAGAGAGAGAGAGGAGAGAGAGAGAGGGAGAGAGAGAGAGAGAGAGAGAGAGAGAGAGAGAGAGAGAGAGAGAGAGAAGGAGGAAGGGAAAGTCTAAAAAGATTACTTCAAATCTGTTTTCCAATGATGGCTTGTCAAGGCCTACAATGTCTACAATGTTGGTAAACTGGGCATTCATGTGGCACTTCAAAAAGCTCATCACAGGTACCACTCCATCAGGGTGAATCATCACCTGTTGTGGTGGACAGAACAAAATCACAATAACAAGACTATATAACAAACATAAAAACTTGTCCACTAATCAAATTTAAATTTAATCTCTTTTCTCCATACACCCTCATTCACCAATTGAAACTTCTTCCTTTTTTTAAAGAGTTCTATGTTTCTGTCAAGTACAGTAATGATAAGTTAATGACTGATAATGTTCTTATGCATTCAGTTTCACAAAATTCCTTCTTATATTCCTTCGTTTCTGTGGATTATAAAAGCAGACCCTAATCCACTGTGTATCAGCCACATACAGAGCAGCACAGAAATCTCAAACACGTTGGGACCTGGTCTATTTGTTTGAGATTTCTATGTTGTGTGTGAATGGGGGAGGGGTTAACTGTGGGTTGTTTAGGTGAGGTCCCATTATAATGAGTGTTGTGTTATGTGACTTGTTTCATTCAACAACAGGTGGAATAATGTTCCCCTTTACATACACAAAGCCAGCATGTCCTATTGTTGATAGCACACTCAGCATGCGACGTCTTTTATCTTACAAATCCGTTACCTAATCCATACCACTCCTCACTTATCTCTCTCATGCCTCTCTTCTCACCCCACCTCTAATTACTTCTTTGAGTTTAATACACTGTACAATACTGTCGTTTATTAAAGAACACAGTATGTGCTATTTGGTTAATATTACAGATGCTGTGTTTTTAAAAACAACGGCAGAATAAAACTGGTACACATTAGAGTGAGGCATCGAGTGAATTAGACACTGGTCAAACATGATTCACACAACTCCCCTTAAACACACACGCATACTCCACACACATTAACAATACATTTAAGGCCACATAAAGAGCGATGGCAGTTATCGTTTCTGTTCAATACAAACATAAAGCAAAAGAATTTTATCAATAAATGTGAAAGTTAAGGTCTATTTTGTTTGAGATTTATGTGTCAGCCTCCGATAGTGTTCGATATTTTCATGTTGCCAGTACAATAAAAACAGAAGGATCAAAACGGGGAATTTACATGTGTTCGAGATTTCTGTGATTTCTAGATTTTCTTGCTGCACTGTAGTTTCAAAATACGTTAGCATTTTGCCAACATAGCCAAAAGCTTAATTGGAAAATGTGGGTTGCATGAACTCTTCTCAACCAAATGTGAATTAATTTTTACAACATATCCCCCCTTCCAAAATAAAAATCCCATTCCATACATTCAACAAATAAACATAAAATTGCTAGATAATAATAATGATTATGATAAATTGGTGGTGATTCTGTTAGTGATGTTGACAATATGATGTCAGTATGGTAGCAACAGTGGTAGTAAGAGTGATGATAACCTGGCACTTCAATGGTAGAATAAAATAGTGATGTTGCGTGTTGATTGGTGGTTGTAAAGTGGTGGTGATGATGAAGAGATTTTTTTAAAATGATTGTTTGTAGGAATTTTGAGGTGCTTGCAACATTTCAGGTCATTTCCATGCCAGTAAAAGAATAAATAGAATGGACAAAAAATCGAAATCAAGTAAACAAGCACCTAAGAAGAATGTATGAAAAAGGGGACATGTTTAGCAAAGATCAGAAGCAATCTAATCCTGTGTCTAATTTGAAACCCACACTAACACGACCACGGTACCCTGCTAACAGGCATACACTCAAATGTTTACAAAATGCATATAATATTACATATATAACATCAAAATATAGAAACTGTAAAAGAAGACAAATCCATCAGACTATTTCCCCCTCGGCAACAAAAAAACCCCCAAAAAAACAACAAATCTTGAGCTTTTATATAGCCCAATATCCCCTAAATGTGCTGAAAGCACTTTACAAAGGGTTCCTAACCAACAGTTACACGTAACATGTAGAACGAGACATGACGCCTGTTAGGCGTTATTACAAATTTTTTTTCTGACAGAGACAATGCTGTTAATGGCCAGGTACACCCGAGAAAAGAGCCTTTTCCAAGGACTCAATTATGCGCTGAACGAGGCTCAAACCCAGGACCTTCAGATCCGAAAGTGACTGTCATACCACAAGACCACATAGCCCCACAAGAGAAAAGAGACCCTAGGCAGAGCCCAGGCAATACCAAACAGTCCAGAACAAGGACAAGACAAATTATTTAGGATAAAAGAGATAGTAGGACAAAGGATGAAGAATCACCAGTCCAGAAAGGTCCAACAGTAACCTCTTCCTACTTCCTAAGGGGAATACCACCCAACACAAGAAGTTGTGGTGGTATTGGCGGTAATGATGATAGCGATGCCAATTAAGATGAAGTTGGGATTATAGTGACAGCAGTAGTTCTGGCGATACAGTGGTGGTGGTTGTGATAATGGTGTGTGGTGATGGTGATAGGGATCATTAGAAAAGAATAATATTTAAAAAATTAGAGGCAGTTCCTGCGGTTCATATCATCAGTAAATACAGTTAAATAGCTGGTAATTCCTAACAATGATTCTCATCATTTTGAAATGTCAGGAAATAAAGTGAATAACAATCTATTAAGTCTTATTATTTCTGGTGTTGTTCTGCATCATGTTCCATTGTAACAGTGGCATAAATGGCAAAAAGGTAGTCTTGTAACTTAAGTAAAGCAATGTCGAACATGGTCAGTGACTGTATAGTTCACATTAAAAAATCATCATCCAAAAAAAAAAAAATGATTCAAAGCATTGCGTTCTTGGGTAGGACACTTTACTCATATTATTCGACTCTAGAATGAGTACCTGGCAGTGACAGAAATGATAAAAGTGCTAATACAAAAAAAAAAAAAGAAGCCTATCAGGTCACTTGTAATGAATGAAATGTGGCCTCACAGGGAAATAAATGATAAACTATTATATGACAATATCCATATTTCATTAGGATAAGGGAAATATAAAACTTTATTATTTCAAAGCTTAAAGATCCATACCTCTAATTCATTATGATTATTCACTTGTACTTCCTGTACATACTTGGGCAGACACTCAGCAACATAAGCACCATAGTCTGTAAGCTGTTGCTTCATAATAGGGTTAGCGGGCATCACTGTGGCTATAGAAATTTAAAAAGTAAAATATCAAACGAATTATTAAATGATAACAAGGGGTTATATGTATAAGAGGTATTAATGCTAGTTTTATGAAAAATTGAAACAAATTATATTACATGACTATATCAATAAAATCGAATGACTGCTTGGCAGTATTAAATCAAATAAGTTGACATTTCAACATCTATTATATCAATGACACCTACAACTAGCAAAACTAGTGGTCACTATAACCAACTCAGTAGACTAAAAATTTGCTCTTGCAGGACAATGCTTTTAAAAGTTTTGGAAATATATGCTCTAAAAACCCAATTTTACTTTTTAAATATAAAAATGCAATTCTGCAGGAGGATGTTCCACTACAACTACATTAATTACGTCATCAGTGACTCGTTCCAATCAATAAATGGAGCGTGTTAATCTTCACCCTTCACCTTCATGAATGAGGAATAGTGTATGATATATTCAGGCCGAAGAGAAAATAAGAACTGATTGCTTGCAATGGGCATTCCCCATCAATACAGCTTGGTGGATAATGTGAAATCCTCAATTAGTAAAACTGAAAATTCCTTAATTCCTCATTGAGTGTGTAAATCCTTACAATGGGTGTGAAATTGGTTGATAAGAAACAAAACAATCTACTCAATAAATGAATTCTAATCAGTCTTTAACAAATACAGATTCACCATACAGACTCGAAACAATAATAAATACTGATACATAATTGAGAACTGAGAAGAAAAATTTGATCTGACATTAAAACTGAAATGATCAAAGCAAAAACGAGATATAAACAGCTTTATATCCATCCTATCTTTCCTCAAGCTCAAATTCATATACAGGACATTATTTCGCAGGATTAACAAATGCTGTCTTACATTAAAAAAAGTGTTGAATTATAAATTCAGATAACTTTTCAATGAATTGACGTAGTGGAACAAAACAAGTATCAAATGATAGGAAATTATCCAAAGTTTTGTTCTGTTAAATCATCCCAGACTATTTTAGTTACCAATCTCACAGTTAAGGTTCTGCTTTATATAATATCAAGATCGCATTAATTTTTTTCTTATGTTCAAAATTTCTCAAATTTGTGTCAAAATGGCGTTATTAGACAAAGCAGTACTTTTACTTAATTAAATTACCACCAAACAAAACTTTAGAGGATTGCACATCCTTTAGTATGTTTTATCTAATTTTGTAATAAATATGTTACTATGTTATTAAATTTTGTAATGCTTACTTTTATTGCATCTGAATGACCCCCTCAAACAAAATCAAAAATAAACCATTCACTCCACTCAGAAGGGCATTTTATGCTGCCTCCCAAGGGCTACTCTCTTAGATAGAGAGCACTGTAGATTTCAAAACTTACGTTTTGTCTCTGATGCCCCAGTTTCAGTTGACAGGTATCTATGAACATTACTAACAGCAGGAGTCTGTTTAAAAGCTGTTATTGAAAACAAGAACAGAGCATATAACATTAATAATAATAATAATAATAATAATAATAATAATAATAATAATAATAATAATAATAATAATAATAATAATAATAATAATAATAATAATAATAATAAAAATAATAATAATAATAATAATAATAATAATAATAATAATAATAATAATACAGTCCACTCTGGATAATCGCAATATTTCCCAAGAAACGAATTAATTCTATATAAAAGTCACTGGTAAATTGCAACAAACTTCGGGAATCGCCACGAATTTTTGCCCTCAAAAGTGGCAAATTCAAGAAATCAATCAAATAAAATATGATAAATTTCATCATGGATGAAATCATGACATGTTGAAGAATCAAGAGTGAGCGGGATTTAATGCTACAGTAGTGTGTCACCACTCTATTAGAATCAAAAGAGGGCGGCGCTTTGCAGTATGGGTTTGTAAAGTAATCTGTGACCATTAAATAGGAGGGGAGGGGGCTGAGCATAGTATGACTTGACAACAGGTAGACAATGACAATTGTAAAGAGATACTGAGCGATATCCATTGTTTTGGGATTGGCAACAGTGCATTGTGACCAATGAGTTTGGTGAGAGCTTATTAATTATCTATCATCACGGCTAATCAAATGTTACAAATGTTGAGAACAATAGAGTGAAAGTTAATTCAATCTGAATAAAATGTCGGCTTGTTGACAAATCTATACAGGGCTGTCATATGGTTTTTGTTTCAATCAAATTGCGCAGTCTGTGGTGGACTAAGAACAATATTTACAACTGGTTTGAGTTTACCATATATGTGTACAATGTTGCAATAGTGGACAGGAAAGACAACTTCGGTTAATCGCAACATTTTCGCTGATCCCAAGGTGTTGTGATTATCCAGAGTGGACTGTAATAATAATGATAAAGTAGCAGAATTATAAAAACAATTCATACTTAGCATAGACCTCAAACATAAATTGATACTACTATAGAAAGCCTGATCTACTTTCAAATCATTTTTTCATCCAAGTTATATTCAAGATTTGATCATTTTCACCAAGAGAGCAGTAACCAAGACAGCACTGCTTTTCTGACTGGTGAAGAGTAAAAGCAACATTCCATTTGAATTAAATAAAAGTACAAAATATGGCTATATAGACCCCAATGTTCCATTTCACACAATCACCTGTTAGGTGCCCTATTTTTACCAAATCCGTCACCAATTGTCTATAAACAAATACTCATTCATATCTGTGTCCAGTGGGGTAGTATATGTGTAAAATAACTCACATAAGGACACAGTGCAGTGCTAGGAACAGAGTTATATGATTGTTGTCACAAAGAGTCTTTTTAACAGAACATAACATTATACTGCAAGCTTAGAGTGAAGCAACAACGCTTGGAAACTGTAAGAACAATCTCATCTGTCTTTATGGTCTATTTTACTACTGCAAACAACACTAAAATGCTCAAACTGCAATACCACTGCAAATGACAGAAATGCAGTGTTCCTGTAAATAACACATTAAAACTTAATGCAAATGGTATAAGTCTCAATCAGCTGTACTAATTTAAACAATAAAACTTACTTTTTGCAAATAACAGAGAGACTTTCTTGGATAAATTACTAGTACATAGGCTACTTGACAGAAACATTACACACACAACCTTTGAATGTAAATCCATTCTTTCCTCCCCTGCCCCCCCCCCCCCTCTCTCTCTCCCCAACCCTCATTCCATACATTTTACACATACACATATACACAAACAGATACAAACCCTCTCTCTCTCTCCATTCTCATTGGTTTAAATACATTTTTATTGGTCGCTATTTTTAGAATTTTGATGCCATTTTAAAGCAAAAACTCATCGCAGCAGCGACACAGAAATCAAACTTTCAATTGTCAACTAATTCATCAGCTCAATTGAAAAGTCTTCAACTTCTGAACTGAACTACGTGGGTTTGAGCACCGCTGGTGGCTATTATAATTTCATTTGATTTCTATGTCATGTTGCTAATATATGCTCTTGTATTTCAGATTCATAATCATTAAATAAAATTGATGAAATGGATGCATATTCATGTAGGTATATAAAACAATATTAATGATGTATTTTAATATCAAAGATTGAATAAAATCAAAGTTGGGGAGTTGAAAAATCGTTTTTTATTTCTTTTCCCATATAAATACCACAACCATCCTTTTTATCAACCCACTCATAAAAATCCCCTCTTTAGGTGCTGTGAAACTACGGAAGTCCTTCCTTTACTTATTCGCTTGTATCGTCGATATTGACCAGTATCGATTATTTCACTTATTTACGAAAATGGTGACCGGCGCTGCTCAGCTCGATTCGAAAGCGACCGATTCAGTTCAATTCGATTCGAAAAGTTATTCAGCTCTATACTACTAGTATAAATTACAAGGAAGTGTGTTTTCAGTCCATAAGTGGACTGAAAACACAGCTGTGTATTCAGTCCACCGGAAATAAAAACATTTCAAAAGGACCAAATATCGTCGATACTTACCTTAATCGATACTGACGACACTGATATTGAGCCTATTGTAGGTTAGCCATCATCAGAAATGGACAGGCATAAAATGTATAACAATTTGACGGCTTAATAATATAATTTACAGCATTTTATTTACTCTCGGAAAGTCTTGATTGAGAGTTGCTCGAAATCGGGTGCCCGGGATTCTTACCATGGCTGCCAGAAAGCCATTGGTGTCACGTTACTGTCGAACGAGCTTAAGTCTCAATGGGATATTAGCTTAAGGCAACCATGAGTTGTTATTTTTCAAACCTGTTGCTATGCTATCTTGTGATGACAATGTCTCACAGTCGTCATATGAATACTACTCACCATGGTTATATAAACTCATGGCAGGCCGCCAAACGTCACTTGCTATCCTTCACATAATGCAGGGTTGATTGTGAAGTACGTTTGGGGCTGGAGGATAGCAAGGGATAGTGCAGGCTATGGGGACCAAATCATAGTACAGGGAAGGCAAATCTGATGTCCCAATAAAAGTATAACACAGAGAAGGCCGAAACTGTGTTATACAGGCCGGTATAGAAATATAACACAGGAGACCAAACACTGTGTTGTAAAATATCAAAAGCTGGTCGGTCAGTGACGAATTGAAAAGCGACATAATATGTCGTAATATCACATCTCAATAAAAGAGTGTGATAGTAAAAGGTGCGGTTAACCCATTGCTGCCCGGGCATAATCTGAAAAAATGTCTCTCACTGACCATGCGAGGGGAGATAACTCTTCCAAATGTCATAGTACACTTCATTAAAAAATTAATTGCAAGAATGTGAGGCATGCTAGAAACAAAATAAAAGCTGTTTTGGAAAGAAGAATGAATGGCCTTTAATTTGATGTATTGTTTTTGACTATTGATTCATATTTTGATTTGAAAAAAAAATGTTAAAGTGAAAAATAATGTAATAATATTAAAACACATGAAACCCATTGTCAATGTCATCAAAATGCGCATCCAACTCAACCTCAATGTCTGATTCAGTGTCTGAATGAGTACTATCATCATCACTATCCATTAAAAAACGTTGATCACGCCCGAGAATTGAGTAATTCAAACGCCATTCCAGCAAAAAAAAAATAAAAAATAAAAGGACGTTACCACAACCGATTTGGTCGACAAACTTCAAAAAATCGCAACAGACAAACGAATTGAGATAAAAACAATCGGGAAACGGCTAGTTTCGCTTTTACTCTTTCTCTACTTTCGTTTTTCAATTAAAAAGAAGTGGTTCTACACACATTTTTAATATACGGGTTCAATGACACTGGGTACCTGGCGGGCGATATCGGGCGTACCGGACTTATGCAGATGATTTCTGAGCGGGCGATTACGGGCGATTTGGGCGTTAATGGGTTAAAAATTGAGTCAGTCAAGTCTCTATCCAGATCCAGAAGGATAGTACAAAGTCCTGTACGTAAAACAAATTTGAGATGCACGGTTGTTTTCAATACTTGTTGGGTCGTAATCGGTATATATAGTCCATGCTACACATCTTCACAAAAAACCAGAGCAACGCTGTGTCAAGATTACAGAGGAGCAAACCCGAGATGACAACAAGACAAGATTTGTTTGTGTGTATTGTATTGTCTTTATATGTTACTGAAAAGGCATGTTTTAGTTGTCAAACCTTTCATTTTAATTTTGACATTTTCTTTATCTTTTAAAATAAAGTTATTATAATTTAATTTAATCAGCAGACTTGTTTAATAATTTACAGCTATACTTTTGTGGGACCTTTTGTAATATCATTATTCCGATTGTTGTTGAAAATATCTTTATATCTTAATGTCATAAAATCAGTAACAATTGGCCTAACCAATTTGGCCAAAATTGGCCTCACAGAGAATAATGTTTCTATAATTAATTCAAAATTAACACTTATATCTATTTTAATTTTTTTCCCAGTCTATTAGAATTTTTGTGATTATCAAAACCGATGATTTTTCCAAGGAAATCAGAGTTTTAGTTTTGTTTGCCCAAGTAAGGTTCTATTTGGTCACTTTTCACATCGATCACTGGCCTCAGGCACGCCTGTCCCCCTTCCTCCCCCGCCCCGGGCAGTCTTGACTTTGTCTTCTTCCAACATCTTTTCTTTCACAATCATTCCTTGTCCTTCTGTCATCTGCATTTTTTGCCAAATTGGGACCTAAAATTTGCCAAAATTTGCCCAAAAAACCCCCAAAATTTGCCAAAAAATTTGCAAAAAAGAGCAAAATTTGCCAAAAAATTTGCCGAGGAGAACTAAGCATTTCAGCAAAAATTAACATGCGATACAGAAAAAAAAAATATAAAAGACAATTTATTACATTTAAGGAGGCTATATTATGAATAGCGTTGTTACAAAGATTTTAAAGGATCATTATCCGTAGAGAGTAGCTTCCCTTGGTTTGGGCCCAGGCAAAGCTGCAACATTTCTCAAGTTTCGCACTTTTTTTCCTAGTTATTTTGTTTTCGCTTCTTTTTTTTCACAAAATTTGTCACGCGATTTGCCAATTTTCCCAAAATTTGCCACGATTTGCCAATTTTGGGAAATTTGCCAAAATTTGCGGATCGCCCTGATATTTGCGGCCGCAAATTGCCATTTGCGGCCGCAAAAAATGCAGATGACAGGTCCTTTGTCTTGTAGGGCTAGTCTATTGTTCTTTGTCTATCATGTCTTGTAAAATTAGAATTTTTTGACTGGTATCCCATTTCTTCCATTCTACAAGCCCTAAAATGACCACAATGTTTTATAAGCGCCATCAAACCTTTAAAAACAATAGAGTCCTTAAAAGAATGTAGAGTCGTCTTCCTTAACATTTCTATCTATTTTTAATTTTCCCTAGTCCGTTACAGTTTTTGTGATTATCAAAACCGAGGAGTTTTCCAAGGAGATCAGAGTTTTAGTATCCCATTTCTTCCTTTCTACTAGCCCTATCTATCTCTCTCTATATCTCTAATCTCTCCCACCCCCTCTCTCTCTGAAGCTCCCTCAAACATATTCAAGACCCTATGACTTCTCTTAACTTTTCCTTTTCTTTTCTTTTTTTGTTTTTGTTTTGTTTGTTCGTTTTTCTCCTGACTCATATTGTTACGTACAAGGAATGCACAAGGCAATAAATTTTGACGTCTCACTGTGTTCTAAATTAAAATAATAATAATAAAAGTGAGTAAAAGTAATTAAATAAAAAAATGTTAAATGTTCAAACTTCTCTAATCACCAGGAATGTTGTCAACGTGTTGAAGTTGAAAATTAATAATTTTTTTGCCAAGGGAGAACCAAAAAAAAAAAAAAAAAAGAAAGAAAATATTATGCCTAGAAAGGAGCTCAAACACCTAACTCACCCCACCCCGGTTACAATTACGCTGTGCTAAAACAGCTGGCCACCTCGCCTTCTCGCGCTCGGTAAAACAGTTTAGCCCGTATAATAATAATCTTTTGCGGTATACTGAATACATAGCTGTGTATTCAGTCCACTGGTGGACTGAAAACACAGTTACAAATTATAATTATAACGGAGTGTCTATGTACACGGTAACCGGGCACCTAGCATCAGGATCTACGTACACGGTAACCTTGTACCGTGTTTTGGGTGGGAGGGGCAAAGGTGGCATTGAGCTTGGTGCACAGTAACTTATGACCTTGATTTCTTTCATTCCTACTCCTACCCTTGCCCCCCCCCCCCCCCCCCCCTTCGTGTTTGTTTGTTTATGTATGTATGTGTGTGTGTGTGTATGTCTTATAGGCAGAACATAAAAATACTAACGAAAGAGTGAAAATGGAGAGGCATTGTATGGGAACAAAACAGACAATGGACGTTTCGGGTACAAACCCTTCGTCAGACAAATAATACACAAATTAACATGGAAAATAAATAAATGCAAAATAACTTTTATCGTCTGTACTCAATGGTGGATGCAGTATGAATGAACGTAAGCAGTAGCTGGGCTGTCAGACGGCCAAATGCCTGATTAAATTGGCCAGACACCCACTACCTGATGTCTTGGTTTTTAATCCATTAGCCTAGGCCTAGTGAAAGACAAATCCTACATGTATTTGCAAACCGAGCTGAAAGTTTTCGTTTCACCGTGAGATGCGAAGGGGAAGGGATGACACTATGACAAGAGAGAGAGAGAGAGAGAGAGAGAGAGAGAGAGAGAGAGAGAGAGAGAGAGAGAGAGAGAGAGAGAGAGAGAGAGAGAGAGAGATAGAGAGAGGAGGTATTGGGGAAGATGAAAGAAACAATGGGTCACCTGAAGGGGTGCTACGGAAGTGTTTTACGATATGTGATTCCTTCAATTTTAACCTCTTAACAGCAACACTGATATTTTTTTCATCCAGATAATAATTTCCCTATTGTTAATGCAGAATAAATCGTTTCCACCAATTAAGCTACAATTGCATAGCTTGTTTGTTAATGATAACATTAAGACTAAGATATGGTGTTAGGTTAAAGTAAGATTGAATCTCACGTTTTATTTAGGTAAGATTTTGGTCTCCCTAGCCATATTGGTCGATCTTGGCTAGGGAGACCAAGATTTTTGCCCCCCAACGAAAAACCGTATTTTCGTTTATGGAACTATTTCTTTATGTTAAAGAGGCGAGTTTTTTCTTCTTTTATGTATTGCTTGCCTGTTTGTTTTTGAAGCTGTTCTTGCTATTATTATTATTATTTTTTGGCTCTTTATAATCACGCCCCCCCTCCCCCCACCACCAAAAAATGTCAGAAAAGAGATTGCAAGATATCGGATCCGTCGCCCACACAAAATTAAATTAAATTTTTTTAAAACAATACTTTTAGTTTTTTTGCTAGGTTAACTGCGTATTCATTTACAGAACTGCTTCTTCAAGTTGTGGATTTTAAAAATTTATTTCTTTTTTATATATTGGTTTGTTTTTGTTTTTTTTTAGGCCTTGTAGCTAACATTAACATCATACCCCCCCCCCCATACGAAATTTATTTTTGTATTCTTTTTTAACTTCAATTTTGGCAAGATAGACCGTGATTTTGGCCTCCAGAGGGTGAGAATATCGAAAAGGGTCGGCTACCTCTATTCTCACCCTGACTGATGATAATATATATGGTGGCGTTTTTTTATGCACCTCCGTTGGAGGTGTACAAAAACGCACCGTTTTTATGCACCTCTGTTGGCGATGATGGTAAATTAATGAAAATGTTGCTGCAACGTCCATGAGGTTTAAATAGTTTAAGATTGTAGTTTAGCACGCTGCTTAGTGATTACCGGTATACGTTTATACAATGATAATAAATTAAAGAATAATAACAATAATTTAAAAAATCAACAGTAAAAAGAAACATGGCACACAAATACTGATCTCAAATAAATAAATTAAGAAAATTAAAATCGAAAAAAAAAAAAAGAAGAAAAAAAACAAAAATGTTGACTTTCACAATAAAGTAAATTTTTAAAAAATAAATGTCTACAATACAATGGGAATCGAACCCGGTACTTTCAAGGTCTGACAGCTTGTCCACTGTGCTACGGAGCCACCGGACTGTTCGTCACATTTAATAAAGTCTTTCTAAAACATTACTTTACCTTCAATGCAACTTCTATTTTCTGGTTTTATATTTCGATTATTTAAATTATTATTCGGATGGAAGTGTCTAGGGAGAGCAAGATTTTGGTCTCCCTAGCCAAAATCGGCCAATTTGGCTAGGGAGACCAAGATTTTGGTCCCCGGCGTAAAACTGTATTTATAGAACTGTTTCTTTATGTTGAAGAGGCGAGTTTTTACTTCTATTTATTTATTGCTTGCCTGTTTGTCTTTGTTGCTGTTTTTGCTTAAAATTTTTTATTCTTTTTGGTTGGGGGGGGGGGGGGGGGGGGTATAATCACGCCAACAAATGTCAGAAAAGAGATGCAAGTTATCGGCCGGTCGCCCACACAATTTTTTCTTTTTTTTATATAAATTTATATAAAAATAATAATAATTTAAAAAATCGAAGTATAAAACCAGAAAATAGAAGTTGCATTGAAGGTAAAATAATGTTTTAGAAAGACCTTATTAAATGTGATGAGCAGTCAGGTGGCTCCATAGCGCAGTGGACAAGCTGTCAGACTCCAACCTTGAAAGTACCGGGTTCGATTCCCATTGTTGACATTATTTTTTTTTTATTTACATTTACTTTGTTTTTGTTTGCTTTTTTTTTTTCAAAAACATGTTTTTAAAAAGCTTCGATTTTAATTTTCTAAAATTATTTATTTGAGATCAGTATTTGTGTGCCATGTTTCTTTTTACTTTTGATTTTTTAAATTATTGTTATTATTCTTTAATTTATTATCATTGTACATCGGTAATCACTAAGCAGCGTGCTAAACTACAATCTAAAACTATTTAAACCTCATGGACGTATGCAGCAACATTTTCATTAATTTACCATCACCGCCAACGGAGGTGCATAAAAACGCCACCTATTATTTTCTCTCCGTGTCCAAAGAGGGCTCAGCATGCATTGTTATCTAATAAAAAACAAACTTGACAGTAATTATCTCAAGGTTTTGTTCTTGTTGCTTGTACTTATCTTTGATTTCCATTTCGTATTAAAATAGCGTCATGATTTTTTCCGTTTTTACATAATTCTCCCACCATATCTAGCCCAGCGGTTTTATGCATTTAAAAAATGAAAGAACAACAAAAACATACAGGCAAGCAATGAATAATAGAAGAAAAAACTCGCCTCTTTAACATAAAGAAACAGTTCCATAAACGAAAATCTTGGTCTCCCTAGCCAAAATCGACCAATATGGCTAGGGAGACAAAATCTTGGTCTCCCTAGCCTCTACCTTATTTTAATATTTAGGACCCCTAATAAAAACATCCTACAGATGTCACAATATAACTTTCGCTTTGTCCAAATACAGAAACACAATATCGCTGATGAAATTGGGTGGGATGCACATGCGTGACGGAGTTGTATAAAAACGGTCCGTTATTTGATTAAGATACACCGTCAATGGAGGTGCATTAAATATAAAAACACTATCACTACGAATAATAATAATAATATCTAGTCTAGACCCAATAGTATGGCCACGGAAGAAAGCTATTTGCATGTCTATAGGTGAAACGATGGAAGAGATTCTATTCATGTAAATCAGAATTTATTGAAATGCTTACCCCCTTTTCCTACTAAATTAGTAAGCAAGGGACGAGTAAGACGACACAACTGAGATGCCATTTTTTTTGGATGTCAATGACAAATAAAGGGGCTCTTTTAGTCTGGAGGAATTTGTAGTGTTGCAAGTACAAATCAAGGAGGAAATAAACTCTATGATACAAATCTATCTTTTTGATAGCAATACCTTCGCACAAATGACCCCATCACTTCTTTATGTATTTTTAAAAATACCGATTAATTAATGACAAATAGATTTAAATCTGATTTTTGCTGTTTAAGCCCAAACAAACTCATATTATAACACTTATAATTAACGATACCGCTTTGTCGATATTATTATTTTTTTAAACTCGAAAATATTTTACTGTTGCGACTACATTACAAAACCACTCTACGAATCTATGAAAAATGAAAGTGTCAACAATGTTGTAAGCTGCGTGTGTTCACAATAATTAATTTGATATTTTGATTGCATTTGACTTCATGAAGCTTGAGGTATAATATAGGGTTGGATCTCCTTTTTATCCTGGACATAAAATGACCGATGTCAATCTAAGTGAAGCGGAAAAAACTTTCATTCTTCACAGTATACAGGTAAAAATTAAATATTAATAATATGAAGAAGCCGCTATTTTCACCGTACGGGCACGGGTGATAATAATAATAGTATAGCCTGACAGTGTGTGGGAGACTATTTTCACCGGACGATAATATCTTGGTGGACGATTTTCACTGTACGGTGATAATGGTGTGGAAGGCTATATTCACTGTACGGTGCAAATAACGAAAAAGAACAAAAAATGCGATATGCAAATAGCGCTAAGCAGGTAAGCTCTACTCTATTTGCAGTTCAGTAGTAATTATAACAATGACTTACCTGCATTAAACGTGGTTCCATTGAGTTGAGCGAGATGAAGCAGTTTGTTGTCGAAAGCTTGCTCATGTGTTTTCCCGTGTATCTCCCTCCACATGAATATGAATTCATCTAAGTGGGACGAAAGAGTTGTGTTTGCAACCCTCGTGTAACTTTTAAAAGGACTTTTTTTTTGTCAATCGGATGACTGGTGCTGATTTATTTTTTAAAAAATAACAATACAAAAACTACCCCAATTCCTCCACCCCATAGCAATCTAGAGACGTGCAGTTCGAGCGACCGTGGCCAAAAAAATCTGGAAGGCCCATGGTTTTTTTTAACTGGGGGAAGGGGCGAGAGTTGAGTTACCTCGGTTACCTGCATGATATGGCATTAATTACATTACTCAAACAAGCTCGCACGCATACCAAAGCACTAGAGTTTTAAGACTAAAACGCACACGCATACACACACACACACACACACACACTTAGCATCAAGTAGTGCCATATGTCACACTTTTAAGAATTCAGTCTTGCTTGTACATATTGACCACTTGTAGTTGTGAATCGCCCTTATTCTGTTGTTCATTTTCATGGAGTGACCATTAAGTTTTGTTGTAGTTGTGAATTGCCGTTGTTTATTGCTCATTTTCCCTGTACAATGGATTCGGCAATGCATTTTAAGCAAATAATAAACAATTTATCATTATTTTTTAAAATCAATAATAGCCGAAAATGCCTCGAAAATGTTCTGTTTTTGATTGCACTTCAAATTATAGACATGGCGAAAAGACAACTGTATATAAATTTCCTTCGGATCCAATTGAGAGACAAATATGGATTAATGCACTGCCAAATAAAATCGATTCGAGTGATGTTACAGACTATATGGGTATCTGTGCCAATCATTGGCATCATGATGCTCCTATAAGACGGAAATCAAGGTATCCTTCACCTGCTATTCCTCCAAATAAATGGCCAAATACAATACCCCCTTCTTGTTTGCGAAAAACAGCACCATCTCGTCAGACATTAAATTCGATAAGTGAATTTAGAGACAGGCGTCAAGATATTGATGAGTTATCAATTTTTCTTAAGAAAGATTTACTTGAAATTACAGAAAATGAGTTGGGAAAGACCTTTAAAGATTGTTTTGTTCAAGAGATTTCCTCTCATGGTGTTGTTGGACTTTCTTCAGATTCTGAGTTTAGTCTTCATAGTCGTGCTCGGATCGGTATGGTCCACTCATTTAGTATCTACTTTACAGTTAAAGAGGTGAGCGATGATCACAGCATCAGTTCAATTCAATATGAGAGTTTCTTTGGAATTAAACAAAGCCAACACCAGACTTTCTCAGATGGAACCTTAAAGCGTTGGAGTGAACTTACAGAAATACTTCGATTCTACACACTGGACTCCCAACTAGAAGGTGAGTTAACCTACTATTTTAATTTTTAAATGCGTTAGCGTCAGTTTTATTATCAACGTGAACATAATAATAATAATAATAATAATAATAAGAAGAAGAAGAAGAAGAAGAAGAAGAAGAAGAAGAAGAAGAAGAAGAAGAAGAAGAAGATGATGAAGAAGAAGAAGGGGGAGGAGGAGTTGGAGGAGGAGGAGGACGACGATGATGATAATAATAATAATAATATTAATAATAATAATAATAATAATAATAATAATAATAATAATAATAATAATA
>NC_088366.1:35994492-36026992 GCF_034508935.2 Berghia stephanieae
CATGGAAACTTATAGATCTATTATTATTGTTATTAGATCAGTTACTATGTAGTAATCGCACACTTCTACCCCCAAGGTGTGGTTGAGTACTTGATTATGAGGAATGGAGAATTTGTCAAAAGTATTTGAATGGCAAGTACAAAACAGATTATTAATCAAGTGATTTGTGAAATTAGGAATTGTGTATGTGTGAGAGACTTACTAAGAGGATATACTTTTTGTTCACTCTTTGGGAACTTTAGGCAACAACTGATGTTCTTGTTGGTGTGAAAGTACAAATAACAGATGTCGACCCAAATAAACCAGAAGTTGGAAGGCTCGAGTTCTTTTTGGATTGGTATACATAATATATATTTTTGATCATGTATTATCCTAGCTCATTATCTACACTTATTTGCATTCTGTACACTCGTTATGTCATTATTTTTGACACTACTTTTTCACATTTTGTAGGTTAATCTCATTCAATTTCACTCTGATTTTCCGAGAAGTCTGAAACATTTGACTTAATTTATTTTTTTCTTTCACAAAAAAATGCTGGCTAATTTTAAAATAATAACTCCCAGCATTCTCCAAATTTTCCATAACTTAATGATGTGTCTTATGGAAAAAAAGGGCAGTACTCTTTTATTAATTACCTTTACAAAATATCAAGGAACTGATGTATTACATTTGTAACATGTCACTGATTGCACGTCACACCAAAACATTTGTCAAGATGTGGGACATTTAGACTTTAAACCAAGGACAGTTAGGTCCATTGTGTGGCCAGTCTACTTTAATTTATAGGATAGCTTTTCAATGAAATTTCATTTCATTTCCTCATTTGACTCATACAGTGTGAATAAAGTTGAGTAACTAATGTATCCTTGACATGTATCAGTTCGTTGTTTGATGACTTTGGATGCCTTCTTGTCCCATGGAATTTGAGAATAAACTCATTTTAGAAAATATTATAAATATTTTTTAAAAGCCAACTCTTTAATATTATTCTCTTCAAATTATCATTTTTCAGTTCAGCCAATGCTACTCCAGAATTTGAAGGAAGAGGGGGAGAAAAATTGGCATCTGAGATCACTGCCATGCTGACAAGAGCCTATGCTCATCCAAATGCCCTAGACTATGGATCACTGTGTTTGTTGCCAGGACAGCAATGTTGGTTACTTTATGTCGACATTTTGGTGAGGGATAGATACTGCTCTTATTGATTTTGATAATAATAATAAGCATATTTCTATAACGCATTTCCCCGAGACCTCAAAGCGCTTGAAAACCGAATAGACATTGTTTACATATAATACAATAATACTACAAGACCAAATCTACTAATATCAAACAACAGGAGCACGAAGACGTCATCAATACATAGGTCACATGTATATTTGAAAATTCAATTGAACGTTTTTATTGAAAAGATATGACTTTAGAAGTTTTTGGGAAATATCTTTTGAGCTCGAAAATATTACAGACTGAAGGGAGATCATTCCATATTGTGGGTTCGAATTTCATAAGAGATCGATCACCAAAATATTTAAGTTTAGTTGTTGGAGATGTTAACAAGTCATGTTTAAGTCATGGTTTTTTAAAACCTGTTGCCAATTGATGGCATACTGAGTAACAATCATAAATGTGACCCACTGACTCAATCTAGTATTGCAGTAAAAACTGGTTAAACCGAAATTAAAGGGACTTATTATTCCATTTAGTTTTAAACATATTTCAGTTTAAGCATACCTTAAAAAGTTAGGGGGATTTTCAAGGTGGACAACTCGTCCTAACTCAAAATCATAGTTGATACATTCGGTTGTCTCCTTTATCTCATGATGAGCACTGCATCAGTAGACCATGGGTTGGGCTTTTGTTTTGTTTTTTCGTTTTTTATTTTTTTATATTTTATTCATCTATTTTCGTTTGGTTGACTTAATTTGATTATTGTATTTTTATTTACCAGCAATAAATTCATTATAAATTATGGTAACATGAAATGGATTTCAGTATTTAAAAAAAAAATAATTACAAGAAAAAATGAACAACAAAAACAAACAAAAAAACGAGAAACTCAATTCTACAGTCAAGATAGACATGACTTCACAGTTAGTGGTAGTTCTAGAAATAAAGTTCTTGATGATAGTGAGAGAAATCTGAGCGCTGTTGATGCGTTGAAGGCTCAAAATTATATGTGTGTGTGTGCATATACAATCGAGAATATGTGCGAAAGAGACATTCAATGAGTGAGAGCAATAATGTTATAACTCCATAAAGATGCTGTAGGGGCTACAAGACTCCAATGTCATATTGAGAGAGTTACAATTTTATTGATCATAATAAGAAATGAAGTGGAGAGGCTGTGTGACAGGCAAGTGCCTAGTCTCTAGTTTTCTATGCTGAGGGGTTGGGAATTGGTACAATTGAACGCTTTTTGTAAGAGTTACAGACAATGAAATAGGAATTTTGTTCGGTTATCTGCAATTTTTTTCTACAGTTTCAGTTTAATGATAGCTTGATCATAGTGGCTTTCAGTTACCAATAGTTGATTAACAAAATCAAAGAGGAAAAAATTACAACATTTTGATTTCTTTTCGGTTTAAGAGATCTTTTCAGTTTAGAGCTTTCGGTATATCCAGTTTCTACTGTATGTCCAAGTGAAACGCAGGCCTTAACTCAAACTATTAGTTTTTGACTCAATTATGCTATTTGATTTAAGTCAGTCTTCATTTAATGAGAAGGATGAATTATTAAACTACTTTTTTTTTTAATTTCCCAAAAACTTACATTTTTTCATATTTCTCATAATTTTGACTCTAACTTTAATCCTTAAATGTCAAGAGTCAACTTCTTTCAAATCATTCTTGTATATTTTTTAATTTTATTATTTCATTATTTATCTGCAAATTGCCCAGTTTTCCAGGCTTTGATTTAAGACTGGGTCACATTGCAGACACTAATCTCTTGGTGCAAATAGTGAAATGTGATATCAAGTTGGAGTAAAATTGACCCACTCTTATAAAGGGTTTGACTCAATTTTTGTCCCTTTACCCCAAAATAATACCATAATGAGCTGATGGGTCGCCTATATTTTGATCAAAGGGAAAGACACACACGGAACAAATTTTGGTCAATTGACGCAGACAATGGTTATTTTTAGATTTGTGTCATAAAGTATCAAATGTTTTCAGTTTTGATAGATCAAAAATAGTATAAAGCCCTTTTGGATATTAGAATAATAATAATAATAATAATAATAATAATAATAATAATAATAATAATAATAATAGTTATAATGATAATAATAAATTACATACATTAGTATTTCTTGGTATGTGGCACACCTTATAGGGGAATAGATGCCTTCTCTCCATTTAGGGGTTGGTGCGCATTATAAGTGTTTATCATTATTATATAGGTGGCTGTATCCTATATTGTTGTTGGTATCTCCATTGCAGTCACTCACTTGTATCATTTTATTTCTCATTCAGTTGTTGGAGTGTGGAGGTGACCTGTTTGATGCTGTGTCTATTGCTGTCAAAGCTGCTTTGTTTAATCTCAGGTACACTTGTATCATTTAATTCGATTGATTTAGAACGATGAATATTTGTTTTCTCTTACAATAGGGTTTTACCATTTAAATGAGCTGCACACACAGGCTGAACATCTTAAGGTTTTACCATTTAGGTGTGCTGCACGCATAGGATGAACAACTTAAAGAGTCAGTTATTACCATTTAGATGTGATACATATAGGGGCTAATAACTTTAAATTTTTACCATTTATTAGGTTTTATGCATTTACAGGCTATACATACATTCTCTCTCTCTCTCTCTCTCTCCTCTCTCCCTCCTCTCTCTCTCTCTCTCTCTCTCTCTCTCTCTCTCTCTCTCTCTCTCTCTCACACACACACACACACACACACAGAAACACACACAAACCTACACACGTAAGTACACTCAAAATCAAAGACAGACATAGATACACTTAACATCACCACAAGAACAACTCAACTGCATTGTGAACACAATTTATGTGATAGTTGTTTTATAATTTTTTCAAGAGATACAATTTTTTTTTCTGACTGTTTTGACTGTCATTTTCACAGTTTGTATTGTATTTTGTTGTTTTTTTTTTTTAAGGGTGGGGGGGGGGGGGGGGGGTTGATGTTTTTTATTATTATAATTGTATTTATAATTATGGTCTATAATAGTGCATGACTTTTCATATAAGAATAGAAGAACTCTGGGTAGGATTTTGTTTTTTTGTAGAAAGATGATGATTGGTTAAAATTTTCCGCTTATTCAGGTCAGAGCACAACACTGTCGAAATATATGAACAGGAATTATCTCTATTTCTGCATCTTTTTGAAAATATGGAAAACACATCCGATGATGAAATAAATTACAGCTTCATGTTTCTTAGATCCTTTCAAGCTTGCCAATCAGTAGGAAATTGCGTATTTTATTGAGAAAATGTGATAAAAATATGCAAAAATTTACAAGATTATGAAATTGAGCAAAAAGTGTCATCAGCTTTTGAAATGTATTTTAACTCATGTCAGGGATGAGGAATGAAGCATTTTTCAGTAGCAGGACAGGTCTTGAGCTCTGGCTCCGAAGCCCTTTGTTAGCCTGATCCAATTCATGTTTTATGAAATCCATTATTGAAATAATTTTTTCCCCATGAAAATACGAGGAGAAAAAAGCTCTGTTCTGGGGTAAAATATGATTAAAAAGAAGCGACAGTTTGTTGTTGGTTGGCAAATCTTTCCTCTCATGATAAAGGACCATTGGAATTTATTGGGTATTCTTTTGATCAAGTTCTTGTATATGTTAATGATTATTTTCGGTTTGCCCCTTGACTGATATTTTTTTTTTACTGCTACTATTGTACTATAAATAAAGAAAGAAATTAGTAAAAATGGGGGAAATACAGGTAAGTAATTCATATACCTATCTTGTTTGTTTTTTAATCATAATTGGCTCCTCTAAGCACTTTTAGCTCTTCTGTATTATGTGCTTATTTTATTACCTAGAATCCCAATGGTAACAATGACCAAAGATGAAGGTGGAATAGAGCTTGATGTGTCAGATGATCCTTATGACTTCAAACGATTAGACGTTACTGGGGCCCCTCTCCTTATTACAGTCAATAAAGTAAGTCTTCAAGGAATATTCAGATCAGCACTGGATTTTAAAATTGGCACTTTTAACCTTTTCATTTCCCAATTCTTGATTCTTACCCCCACTATTTTTCTTTTAATTTGAAAAGAGGCATGTGATAAGGCAGAAAAGTAAGCAAGGAGATAGCATTATTAGCAATAGTTTAATTTAAGTTTTGAAGCATGAAGCATTATTAGCAATAGTTTAATTAAAGTTTTGAAGCATGAAGCATTATTAGCAATAGTTTAATTAAAGTTTTGAAGCATGAAGCATTATTAGCAATAGTTTAATTTTAGTTTTGAAGCATGAAACTTTCTCTAATAGCTTTGTTACTCTATATATTGGATGCTGGTCTATTGCAACATTTTCCATCTTTATCAAGGATGTCACTTTTCAGGGAATTTTCATAATCAACAATAGATTATCACATTGTTTAGGTTCGTGATATTTGACTGACAAGCTGCCAGTAACCTATGACTTCCTTACAAATGTGGTGTAATGGTAGCATACTTAAATATTAATCAGGAGGCCCTACCTTCTTCAAGGAAAGTCGATATTTTGGGATTATTTTTACATGTATTTTTTTTTTTATGCTTTGTATTATATGACACTGTGTCTGCTTTTTATATCTTATTTATAAGCATGAAAATTATGGTCAAGATAAACTGTATAAAATTCTCTAAATCATTTCAGAAAGAAGGAAACATCTTTCGAACGCCGCACTTAATGAATGTATGAATCAGGGGAGATAAGGTTAATCAAACAAAATAATTGAAACTATACAAATCTCTTGTCAAACCAATCCTGCTATACACAACTGCTGCACATGGGCTCTTACCAAATCAGAGGAAGAAAAGCTTGATGCATTCAACTGCAAACAATTTAAGCGAGTCCTAAACATACATTATCCAACAAAGATTTCAAACAAATCCCTTTACAAAACAAAGAAAGAAAGATTACTCTTATTGCATAATTTAGATCAAAGATGGTGCCTCTTTAGACTTATATTAAGAAGAAATTTAGAAATACCAGCAACTATGACAGCATATTTCAAAAAGTGTGAGCATCCTTTTAGAGGGCAATCTCTAACTCCCTACGTGTTCTTTTAAAGCAAAACCTTGGAACTATAGAACATCCAATAACCCTAAAACTGCCTGAAGGTCTACAAAAACTTAAAAGTTTATCCAGTGACAGACAATCTTAAGCACGAACTGGTGAAGGCTGCAAGGCGTCCCGATCCTTTGTATAGAGTCAAATCAAATCATTTCAGACAGTATTTATACACCTAACATTATCCAAAAACAATGGTCAGAATATGTCATTTGTCTACTTCTAGACTCCATGTTTTTCCTGTTCTTTTTTTATCAGAGTAAGCAGCAGCAACAAAGCAATGGTTAGATGTACTCTGCTGTACACTGTCGAAACCTTTTTCTTCTGTTTGGCCAGAATTACCAGAATATTTTTACTTTAAATATCAATTGATTAAAATGGGCCTCCTCTTGGATGATAATATTTACTTTCATATAAAAAATCTGGTCTCTTGTCTCACCCATTTTCCCTAGTCTTTATGTGATTGACCGTCTCATTTCAGCCCTGCGATTAATCGTATTTTAGTACGATTTTTGGACCCCGAATACGCCGATACGATTTTCGTGAATTTAATACGATTTTTAAAAAGATATGTGATGTGAATGATGTTGATGATACATTTGATGCATTGATACACACGTGTCGTGTCGTACACCAACCGTTGACTGTGTTTCCGAATGAATGATGCATCACATTCAATACTATAGTTATTATTTCAGTTGCTTATATGATGCCGGTTTTCACCAATATTTTTCTCATACATTTTTGAGGATTTGCATAGAATTATGAAGCTTGTTTTATACTTTAAATAGTCTCAGACCACATTTAAACTTTTGCCACTTATTAAATAGAAAATTCTAAGTGAAAATTTAATTGAACCAACATCTTTGACTATGAAGCCTTCAATTAAAAACTGTATTGCTAATTAACTTAAACATAAATGGGTTATTTCCCTTTATAATAACTAAATTACTCTATTTTGATTTATAAAATTTATAATGATCTTTTTTTTCTTTAGTATTTTGTACGAGTCTTGAATTACAAAGTGGGCAGCCTTAAGAACGGTATTTGGTTCAAAATGAATTTTTTAGAACCATTTTAGAAGTATTTAACTTGTCTCTGCATATTACATACTTTGCGAATTTCCTATCATTTGACCAAAGTAATAGTATTAGTAGTATATAGAAGTAATAACAGTAGTAGAAGGAGTAGTGAATGCTCAAAAAAGAGAGAGAGAGAGAGAGAGAGAGATATGGATCATTAGATAACATATATGGAAAATATCTTGCTACTGTTGCAAATTGTCATCTATTGAATTGAAGACCACTCTCCCAGATATTTTATCTCAAAACTTTCTCATAACTGATGTACTGGGCTAGCAGATATCACCATCACAACTTCATCACTATCTCTTACCATCAACATCATGACATCATCACTTCTACCACCACCGCCACCACAGCTTCATCATCATCACCACCACCACCACTAGAGCACCATTGCTACAAGAACCAACACTTCTTCCACTGACACTAGCATCAATACTACCAACATGTTAAGGGTCTTTTGGTCATTTCTTTGAGTGTTTCCAAAGCAATTTCCTTTGATATTACAATTTCTGAGCCTGATGCTAATTTTAAATGGCCGTTAAGTTTTAGTTTCGCGATAAATCGATAATTTTGTAATCACTAGAGATTGCTTGAATGATGAAGATCAGAGTTTATTTTTATTTGGGATTGATGTTTGCTTTTATATAAATTTTTGTATAGTGTGCACTTTTTTTCCACATGTGCGAACAAAATACACTTTTTTGCTAAAAAATACACTTTTTAGGGTCATGGAATATACTTTTCACCTGGAAAGGTTGGCAGGTCTGTCATTTGCCTCACATTCTATCCAACCTTTTGTTTGTTTGTTTTCTTGGTGGAAATCGTAAGCTGTCTTACCGCAAATGTTTACATGATTTCATAAATTTTTATTTTGTTCTCCAGATTGGACATTTCCATGTTGTAGATGCCAGTGAGAAGGAGGAAAGCTGTACTTTAGCAAGGTATTTTGTTTTGGTGCCTTTTTAAATATTCATGTCAACATTATCAGCCTACAATGGTATCGCCGTCACTACAGAAACAACCAAATTATGCTGAGATAGAAATTATTAATTTAGATGAAAAAAAAAGACATAAAAAATGTAATGAAAGCTCTTTGACGTTCAAGGCTATAAAAGTTGAGGGGAGGAGGAGCTTAAAAATGCAAAAGTACACAATGAGTCTGAATTATAATATTGTCGTGGAAAAGGCTGCTGTATGTCAAATTTTTGTATTAAAAATGTTAGGAATATTGTTGGAATGACAGCAATCGTTGCTCTTTTGGTCATGGATGTCTGTTTCAGTAAATTCCCCTTGTTGTCATCCTGTGCAAAGATATCAAATAGGTTTGGATTGTTGGTTTGCTTTTGGCCAAAGCACCTCAGAGTTTCCATGGATGTAAAATGTAGATTTCCAAGGGTACTTACTTACTTACTGCCCATCGTGCCTGTTGGCATGTAGGGCTGCAGCTGTCTCGGGGAATAGAAGGATTTTGATTATGTCTGCAGCCTTGCTGATGCTTGCTCCAAGAAAACAGTGATTATAATCTTCTGCGGATCCGCAAACTTTTGGAAATTTCTCAGAAATCTTCCGCTGGATTTGCGGTGTCAAATATTTTCCTCAAAACCACAAAATCACCATTATGTCTTTTGCCATATTTTACCTGTGCTCAGTCTTGTTAAATTTGGTGACGGTCCTGTTTTTCTTACGTCGAGCCAGACAGAATGGTGTCAGATGTCACAATTGACAAAGAAAGCCAGTGCTGTTCTTTGATTGGTTAAAGGGGAAGAGGAGGGACTTATGGGTAGATTTTTTATTCTCTGTTGTAGGTGCCTTTTTAATCTCTCTCTCTCTCTCTCTCTCTCTCTCTCTCTATTTCTTTCGAAACCATCCATTAAATCATCTGGTTATACAGATATAATATATTACAATAAACAAATGGTGACTGGCTTAGTTTACTCTTTTTTTTTTTTACATTTGGGCTATGGTTTGAAATTTGAGATTCTTGGGTTTTTATTTATAAGCTGCATAACCTACTCAGTTTCGGTAGCCTGCTTTATTAACAAAACAACACTTTCTGGTCTTTTATTTTGGTCAAAAGTTTATCATAATTTCTTGATGCTGTAAGCGATTTGGATGATATTGTGGCCTTTAAAATGTTGTGTGGAAATGACAATTCATTAAATGTTTACAAAATGTAAATTTATGTCTAATGTTGAGAATGGATTTACACTAGTAGTAGTAATATATTACATAATACAAAACTACTTTTACATTTTGCTTGTGTTTGATCGTTTGACCAAGAAATTTTCCACCTTTTTGACAAATTGCTATTATCATCACTGGAAAAAAAGAAATGAGGGGGAACCAAATTTCATTGGTATACATTTGTTTAATGAAGAAAAAATGAGACTTGAGTGTGGTGTCAGTATGTTCATTTAATTAAAAGTTCTTTATTCGTTCATTATTCATCCCTAGCTACTTTTGTTTGATTATTAATTCCTTCTCTCTCTTCTTTTTTTCTTTTTTCTTTTTGTATGTAACGATTATTCTTAGGTCTTTTTTTTGGTTTGTTTTCTTTTTGGTTTTTTTTTTTAAAAGACAGAAATGCATTTTTTCTCTCTCTTGCTCAGCTGCATTCGAATATTTGCGAGAGACATTTTGTGCCTATTATTTAATAATTATTGTTGAGGTGAGGATTGCTTTTGAAACGAGCAAGGGCAAAATAAATTTCAAACTAATTTATCCACCCAGACTGATTCTAGGTGTGACCAGCAAGGGAACTGTGACGGCCATGAAGAAAGAAGGAGCTGGCAGTTTAGACTCTCATAGCATCTCAGACATGATGGAGGTAAGTTCATTGATGACAGTGCTGATATGACGTAAAAGCGCCATAAAACTACTACAAGCATCACTGGTAGTAATTTTCTTTTACATAGTTATAAGGCTCAAAGAGCCAGAGCTTATCACAGCTTCTGTAGCATTAAAGAGATAATAACAATTGATTGCTGTTGTTATAGGATGCTCTTATATCTTACCGGAGTTCTGTCTCCCTACAGAGGTTGAATGTCATGGAACACGCCATTCTTCACGCTCAAGGGCCATTACCGAGCAGTTGATTATCTTTTTGCCAGTTGTTGTCTCCACATTTCCTATCCAGGACTTCCCGTGGTTTGGCCCGTGCCTTTCTGCCAGCTACTTTTCCCTCTAGCACTGATTTTTGGATGGTGATGTGTCTTCGAACGTGTCCATAACAGTTCAGTTTTTTCATTTTAACTTCTGCCAACAGTTTTCTGGACCTTTGACCTGAATCAATAAGGACCAGAATGTTTGATTTCTTTCTGATCCATGGTACTCTCAGAATTCTTCAGTATACCCACATCTCAAAGGCATCAATTTTTCTTTCTATCTCCTTTGTTATGGTCCATGTTTCACAGGCATACAGGAATGTGGACCATATGTAACATTTAGTCCTACACACTTTTGTTTTTGTTGATAGTTTTAAGCTAGTGAGGATTTTTCTCATTTTATTTTCATTTTCATTAGGATGCTAGGTAATTGAAATGTGCCCAAATTCTTTCCTCCAATTCTAAACAGACAGCTACCCAATCATAGCAGGTAGACAAAGGGATCAGGGTTTTTACCTGGACTCAAAACCATCTGTTTGCCTGAGAATCAAATGCTTTACGAATAGGACTGACGGCAACAATGTAAAAGATGTAAAAAATACTAGTATTTACAGCCATTTTATGAAACATATTTTCTATTTGCTTTATGGGCTCACTTCCAGGTAATCTAGTCTGAGAAAATTTTTGACTGCCTTAATCAAGGGTCCGAAATAGGACTAGATTTAACCATGCAAGGGAAAATGCTGTGGCTTTATTCATGTCATATTGTGACTTATTTTTTAGAATATGGAGGTGTATTGTTTAAGCATAAATGAAATGGACAAACAAATTCATAAATAATGCAACTTTAAGATAAGACCCTTTCTTTGTAGAAGAAAATGTAGCCGCGTTTTTTTGTTTTTTAAAAATTGTTTTCGTATATTCTTTCATTTATATTTTTGACATTCTTTCCCAGTCTGCCTGTAAAGTTGGCATGGAGTTGAACAAATCCTTAATGGCGGTATTGGCAGAAGAAGAATCACAGGGAGTCAAGCCCGTGGGATTCCTTAGATAATACAACCATTTTTTTCCAATGATGATATATTTTGTTGTTATAATTCAATAAATACAAAAAAAAAAAGGAAAAGGTTGATTTTCTTCATTTTGAAAAATAAATAAATAAATGATATATTATATTTATCAAGAAACCAACAAAAAAAAACAAACAAACTCCAAAATTACAGCCCTCCAAATGTTTCTGAAATTTACATTAGTAAGCTTTAATATCTTGATGTTATAACTGTGAAATTTCTTTGTGTTACAACAATGAACTTATTTGTAATTCAAAAATTGAATAGACATAAAGTTCGCACAACTATTATTGCTGTGCTGCTGTGTGAATAACCATTTCCATTGTATTGTATATTTTTTGGGGTGAGTTCCGGAAGCTGGCAGAAGACAGAAGTCATTGGCACTCCTTACTGTCGACCTTATGTATTTATGAAACACCAAAGAAGAGTATGTTGTTTGCACAAAAAGGAACACAACGACTGGAAAATTTAAATAAAGACAAAATTGATCATATATTTCTCTGGGACAATGTTTGTTTTCCAAGATGCAATCCGCATTGTCTACTCGATAAAAATTAATTGCGCAGAAATGGATAATTATTTTTTGGATAAGATGCTACCTTATTTCCAATCATCATGACCAGCAGGATAATATTTGTAAATTCACTTGCACTATCTACCGCTGGTGTTAAATTAGGGAAATAAGCTAGTTTTATTTCTTTTATCTCCTACATCTGCTGTTACCTGCTGATTGGGGTTCTGTATTTGTCCTTGTTTTGTCTGTGCCTGTGGGCTGGAATATTTCAATATTATAAAATATAGTTGACTATCTTTCTCTTGAAGATGATTGTTTTTTTCTTGCTTGTAAACAAACCCTCTCTTGTGTACATTAGTCATTCATTAAAATGTATACTTGTAAACATCTTAGCAGTTTTCTTTAGTGAGATCCCATTCCTGTAAGTGGTCCCTTAGAGTCATGAGGCCCATGGAGCTGGAGTTTGTCCCAGTTTCTGTAGCATGAAATGAACAAAAACAATTGCTTGCTACCCTTTGGATATGACGGTAATCTATCGCACAGTGCTTTCCCGCAGATCTAACAGACACAGCTACCCTCCCACGGTGAGCAGGAGGATCTTGCTGTGTCTCGTATCCCCCTATATCTCTTTTCTGGGTTGCTTTCTGTCTTTGTCATGGAATGGGATTACTTGGTTTTGTCCTGGCTCTTGTCGGAGTCCTTGGCTGAGATGGAAACAGTCAATTGTGTGGTGTTAGTTTTGGTAGACCTGTAAATTCTCAGTCAATTAACTGAAATCAGTCAATTTGTCAAATTCAAATATTTAAAAAAAGGAAAGAAAGAAATAAATAAATAAAAAAAGAAAGAATTCACAAATCGTAGTCCATGACCATAAAGTAATTAGGAGTGTTCCACAGCGCTACACATAGCTCATGGGGACCGTTTATATTAACGATGTATATATTGCCAAGACTAAGCGACGCTTTTTATAAAAGGCGTATCTGAACACTTCCCTGGGTATTTTCACACATCCTTCGTAAAATTATTTTTTCACTTTCCAAACCCGTCGTGATCCCAACTGTAGCCAATTTTAACTGAGCCACCAAGCGATAAATTTCACTGTTTCATCTAAGCCAAAATTGACCACATTTACCTGGCGAGTCTCAAAACTATGATAAAGTAAATTGCGAATGCCGGAAGTCCGTTATGTAGACACCTTCAAATTGAAAGTTAGGATAGATTGCTACAAGCACATTTCGATTGCCTCACGTTGTAAACAAACTGGTTGACCGTTTCTTCACTGATTGAGTACCTGATTATAAGGAACAATGGTAAGTAGCTTAATTAATTCCCGTGCAAATCAGGACGTTTTCTGCCATTGTTTTGCTCAAGCCCAAGCGAGCTTGCTGTTTTGTGGCGATTTACCTTCATTTCGATTCTTTGAATTTTTCCGCTACGCCTGCCGAAGTTTCTTCTTGATAATTCACTTCTACTTAATAATTCAGTGTATTGGCCTGAAGTCATATTTATTTAAGTTTTTTTTCTTCTGTCATTTACTGATTGAAAATCAAGTTTGCTCATTGCTACATTATTCTAATGTTCTCACAATGGCTGAGCTGTTCGTGGATCGCAGTTCAGACTTGTCGAGCATCGATAAAGATGTGAGGAATAAATTCAATTGGTCATGGCACTAGAAGTTAAAGATGATAATGGTGATTATTTTTCTGACTATGTCAAAAAAATTCTAGAGGCAGGAATATGACTTTGATGAAGTCATCTTTACCTATATGAATGACATGCTTATTTAGCATTCCTTCTACATCAAATTACAGTAAAATTACTTTAAACCGAAAGAAGCTAAACCGAAAAATACCTTAAACCGCAAAGAATTTAATAAATTGTACTAGTTTCTTCATTATCTTTGTACTAATTCTTACGATGAACCGAAATACTTCTAAGAAGGACTTTCTTTAAACCGAAACAACTTGAGAGCACCTTCCCTTTTTCTCTCTCTATTTTTCTTCAAAAATTCGGGAAGGTGGCCCCACATAATAATGCCTGGCGATATTAAAACAAAGAGCGTAAGTATAAGATGAGGGTGAGGGGTGGGGGGTAGGCAAACACTTCAATCACTGCACTTGGGTTTGGCCAGCACCATGATCGCAGACTGGAAAAGGAAGACAACGGGTGACTGGCAGGCGAAAAATGAGGAAAGAGGGGGAGTTGGGGTGTAGAATCACGCAAGCGAGATGTTCTCGCTCGTGTGTTGATGCTTTGGAACCGACTTGATTTTCAACACGACAATAAGGAGGGGGGTGGTATACAACTTACCATTGACATGCCATTTCATTTCCACTTTGATTGAATGTGTGTGTGAGAGGGGGGGGGGGGTTCTATGTAATAAGGCCTTTGAACCTAATGGCTTTTCAACAAAAGAAAGATGTGTAGTGGACAACTTAGCATTGACACGCCTTTTCATTTCCATTTCACTTCACCTCTGAGTAGCTGCGCATCATTCATTATCAATTATCGCACAAGAACTTTCGATCTTATTTTAGCTTTACTTTTTACTAAAAGAAAGCACTGTGCTTACACGTTGGAGTTTAAAATCAAAATACTATGTGAAGTCGATGGAAAAAAAGTTGATCAAGACGGAGATATGTAAAAAACAAGGCATCCCGACCTCAACTCTTTCAACAATTTTGAATTGAAAACGAAAACCCCCAAAAATATTTTTAAAACACCAAAAAATAAAAATTAAAAAAAAATAATAAAATAAAAAAAATAAAACATTTTTAATGGTTACGAAGACAGCATTTATTCAACAACTACATTTAAGGAGAAACCCATGATACGATTAAATGAGCAAATTTCTTAAATAGTTACTACACTTGAAAAACATCGCAAAATGGGAACTTGCTTTAAACCAAAATGTCTTTAAACCGAAATGGTTTAGAAGGTCCCCAAAATTTCGGTTTAAAGTAATTCTACTGTATGACAGTCATACTTCCAGTAAGAAATAACACCCACTATTTTAATATATTTTATTTATCACTCTGCTCTCCAATGATGCCCTTATTTTTAAAAAAATAATTGAATCTTCAGTTTGTCGAAGAGTTTCAGTCAATTTTTATAGAGCTCATTTACAGGTCTATTTTGGCAAGTGATATTATTTTCTTTGTAAATCATTTCTTTATTATGTATTGATAGTTATATTTCTTGTTTTGAACATAATTTGTGAACATTTGAGTGTGCAGTATTCCTCTTATTGGGATCCTGTGTTGGTATCTGGATGAGACTTTTAGGTGATCTCAAACTAAATACATTGATAGCATGCTCTTATAATCTACATCAGTTCCTTATTTGAACCAATTCTCCTTTGTCTTACTTTTTCTTGGGTTATTGTAATTTTAGAATTTTTTGACTATCCCATTTTCTTCCTTTTTACTGACACTGATAAGACCTAAATGTGTCTCAAAAGCTGCAAAACCCTTAAAAACAAACGAAGTAGCCCCAGCTACCCAAGCAAGGGGACAGAAAAAAAAAATCACAACTTCACTCAGAAATGTACTGTCCCTTTGTGTGTGAAGCTAGTGCTCTACTGAGCTGTTGGGATCCCAATGCTTGTTATATGGGAGAATGTCAAGTCTAAATCATTTGATCATGGATCTCTGTTTCCCTGTTTCAATTACTTTTGTTTTCAAGAATATTTGTAAAATTGCGCTCTAGATCTTTTACATTTTGAAAAAAGAACAATAGGACGCTTCCTGGAGACAAGGGTAGTAAAAATCGTGAAAAGCAATAGTGGCAGCGGGGCACAGTGGTATGGTCTTTGCTTCATCCTAAAAAGGTACCGAGTTCAAATCCCCATCAGGCTATCAGGGCCTTGACCTTACCCAAGCACACTTTAAAGTACTGCACTGTGGCCTTGGAAAAAACCCTAAAGAAAGTTTTATCGTTGAAATGAATAATGTTTGAGGCAGGTACTTAATGTCTGTAATCATAAGTGGCTATGTGGTCTTGTGGTTGTGATACTCGCATTCAGACTGGTTAAGGGTTTGAAGTCCCACTCTGAGCAGAGCATAGTAGAGTCATTGGTAAGGCTATTTACTTACATTCTCTCACCGTACTCGGGTTTTAAATGAGTACCTGGTGATTAACAGTGACGAAAAAAAATTGTAATATCGCCTGACAGGCATCATGTCTCATCCTATGTGCTGAATGTTACTGTTGGCCAAAGACCCCTTGTAAAGTGCTTTGAGCACGTTTAGTGCAGATTTCTAAAACGATGAGGTGGAAAAAAACAAAACGAGCCCAAACATGTTATGATTAGAGATGTTAAGCTAAAAAAACAAGCAAATCAAACAATATTTTAGTATTGTCCTGTTAATATGTATTTAATAACAAAGAAGTCTAGTCTTAGGTCTTAGAATAAAAAAATTGGAGATCGTGATAAAGACTGTTTCCGAATTGACCCCTTTGTGGCTGATCAATTTTCAATTGAGATGTTATCATCCACGTAATAATAAAATTTTAGCAAATTTTATTTTTAGTATTTAGTTTTTTCTATTATGAAGGCACTTATTTCTTTTCTGATGCATTTAAACACTTAAAACACTTGAAACTTTGGTGTGTTGAACAATGTTAAAAGTAAAAGGAGAGAATAATTTTTTAAAGTAAAAAAAGAGACCTTGAAAACAATTGAATTGTAAATTCCTATTTTTTTAAAATGTGTCAGCCAACCTTCCCTTATTCTTGTGTTTTATAACTGTTACTACTAATACCAGTGTTTCCGCTTTTAAGATGTTGTGTTAGCCAGTGTGTGTAATAATGTAGATGTGTATATTGCCCTGCGTACTGGCCACAGATATCTTTGAATCCACTAGAGACAATTCCGTACTGATAGTATTGATTTCCTGGTCCCTTGCAAACAACTGGACCCCCCGAGTCTCCCTGTGGATGGCAATATAAATAAATAAAGAGTCATTATAGTAGCTTTATTATACCAAACCACTCGTACATGTATACTTATGTTGATGGATAATTGACTTCAGCTTTAAAAAACAAAACAATGTCAGACCTGCCAATCATCCAATTTTATCGGGTTTGTCCCGATTTGGCCTGGCTGAAAAAATCGTTTTTAAAAAAAAGAAATTTCATTTTGGATTACATACAAATTTACAAGATCAGATAGATGTCATCACACTTCTAATCTGTTTTGTTCTTTGGAGGTAAGGGAACCTTGTTAATATTAATATGTGATATATTATAATTTTTCATACAAAAACAGATTAGTCGGTAACCATGAGCGCTTAGCATGTCTCTGTTTGGGTTAGCCAGTTGGTTGGCAGGTCTGCAATGCGTAAACGAGTGTTTTATGCTCAAATGTCACTTCAGCCAAAAACAATAGGATAATTGTCACGATCAGGGGTTTGAGCTCAGTGGTTATTTGTTAGATTTTTATTCTTCTTTTTTGTTTTTTGTCCTTTTAATCTTTTTAAAAGCTATTATAATTTTAATCGTTTTCATGCAATACTGATTTGTGAATTACCTCACTGCTGCGTGGTTTGTGATTGATTATATCAAGGACTTGGCGTGGTCCTGTTGGTTATTGGGGTTATTAGTACTATTATTATTATTATTATTATTATTATTATTATTATTATTATTATTATTATTATTATTATTATTATTATTATTATTATTATTATTATTACAGGCCTGTAAATTTTCAGCCCATAGGCTGGTTGCATACTTTGAAACAATTTTCACTTTTCAGTCTTTCAACTGTCAACATTGAGATGCTCTATTATCATCTTTTATGGAAACTATGAAGCCTAATAACAGATCGTAATCTACGATTGTGTCAGTCTAAAATGTCAGTCTAATTTTAGCCTGTCGGGATAATCTGAAAATGACTAAGCTCTGCTACCGGGCTTTACCGGTGATGAATCGCGCCACCCATCGTGAAACTGAAACTACTTTCGTCATCCGAGGTCTCATGTCATGAATCTGAAATCTGCTCGCTGCTCGCTATTTATCTTTGTGAAGCGAAGACATAATTTCAGTCCAAAAGGCTGAAAATGAAAAATTGAATTACAAATTATGCATTTACTATATTACGAAGCGCCCTCGCTTTCTTTTTTTTTCGACGGCGTTGTTATGGTTATGTTTTCCCTGTCCGAGATAGACCATAAAGTAATAAGTAAGCTGAAATTACTTTCGTCAGTTCTATTTTTACGGATTGCTTATCAATTTTTTTTTAAATGCCCGAGACTTACATTCTGGCCCTCCAGAAAAACGCGCGTCATGCGGCCGCATATTTCGCCTTCCATCACATATTTTTGCATTTTTGTGTTCCTCTGCATATGCCATAGAATTAAACGAATGAGAATACGTACGAAGCCTAAAAAGTGTCCACCAATGAAAGCATTCAGCGCCATTTTGTTGTTGGCTGAGAATGTAGTAATTACCATTCATTCGGTATCTATGTCAACATAACGACACAAGAAAAACAACAAACAATATCAAAATCCACAATAAAATGTTTCAGAACTGTTGCGTATATTTATGGCACAACGAAGCTGTCAAAAAATGAAGTTAGAGAATGTGTGTAATCATGTATTATAATAACCTGTAATGTGTTTTCCAACCACCACATCATCTACTACTACAACCACCACCACAATATCATCACTAACACTACTACTACAACCACCAGCCCCACATCATTATCACTACCACTACTACTACACCACCACCAGCACATCATCATCACTACCACTACTACAATCACCACAACCACATCGTCATCACTACCACTACTACTGCAACCACCACCACCATATCATCATCATTACCACTACTACCACAACCACCACCACCACTACTACTACAACCACCACCACATCACTACCTCAACTACTACAACCACCACCACAATAGCATCACTACCACTACTACTACAACCACCACAACCACATCGTCATCACGACCACTACTACTACAACCACCACCATATCATTACCATTACCACTACTACTACAACCACCACTACCACCATATCATTACCATTACCACTACTACTGCAACCACCACTACCACATCTTCATCACTACCACTACTACTACAACCACCACCACATCATCATCACTATCACTACTACTACAACTACAACCACCACCACATTATCATCACTACCACTACTACTACTGCAACCACCGCCACCATATCATCATCATTGAATTTTTTTTTTTTAATTGAGCTTTATATAGTGCAATATCTACTAAATGTGCTCAAAGCGCTTTACAAGGGGGTCCCTGGTCAACATTTAACATGTAGGACGGGACATGACGCCTGTTAGGCGATATTACAATTTTTCGGACAAAGACAACTCTGTTAACGACCAGGTACTCATTTTACACCTGAGTACGGTGAGAGAATGTGAGTAAAGAGCCTTTTCCAAGGACTCAACTATGCGCCGAGCGCGAGGCTCGAACCCAGGACCTTCCGATCCGGAAGCGAGTGTCATACTACTAGACCACATAGCCGCATCATTACCACTACTACTACAAACACCACCACCACATCATCATCACGACCACTACTACTACAACCACCACCACCACCATATCATTACCATTACCACTACTACTACAACCACCACCACATCATCATCACTACCACTACTACTACAACTACAATCATCACCACCACCACATCATCATCACTATTACTACTACAACTACAACCACCACCAACACCACATCACCTCACTAACACTCAGTACTACAATCACTACCATTAGGTTTTGGAGCTTTACTTCACTTGAAATAAGGAAACTTCGGAATTGTATTTGGCATTGTGTTTATATATTATAATATAATTCTAATCAGTTATCTATTTAATTTAGAACTAGATACTATACAATATGTATGCCAAATACCACCCCAATTCCCCTTTCTTGTGTGCGGGAATTCCTCTTTCGGCATTGAAATTGAGTGTGAGAGAGTCATCACTACACACATAAACAACAGAAACAATTAACAAGACTATGACACGCAACCACTCACACACGAGGCTATACTATTTATCCTTTTCTCTATATAGAATAGGACAAGACAAACAATAGCTTGACTCTCGCTACACTTCGCATTGATGTTTGTCGTCTCACGAGTTCAACTCTCGGTCGACCTGTCAATATTCCTTTTTGCCTCGGACGTAATCATTAATAGAATGTTGTGTGGTTTTGACCGTGAAGAAAACCTTAAGAAGTCACATTTATATCATTTTTGAGAGATCGTTTTGAATAATTTTGAGTTAAACGAGCGAGCAGCAACTTGTTTTCATGAACGGCCGATCAGCGCTTGTTTACTATAGTAACGCGATTCCCAGCCAACATCAAAATGGCGGATATTTTTCTCATCGAGGCCGCTGGTTGGTTAACCAATAAGACAATAGAGAATAAAAAATTTTTTCGCGGCGGTGGTGGGGTTTGAACCTGCGACCTTATTGGTACGACAACTCCGCCTGGCAGGTGAGAGTGTGGCTCTACCGTGTGAGCTATCCACGAACACAAAAATATTCGTTTCAAACTCAAAGTCATTACTAGATCCCTCTCTCACCCACTTCTTGAGACCGCCGATTCGTTCGTACACCACCATCGCGAATAATTTTGACCAGCAGTTAAGCTTAAGCCAATATTCTCAACACAAACATTGGCTTAAGCTTAACTGCTGGTCAAAATTATTCGCGATGGTGGTGTACGAACGAATCGGCGGTCTCAAGAAGTGGGTGAGAGAGGGATCTAGTAATGACTTTGAGTTTGAAACGAATATTTTTGTGTTCGTGGATAGCTCACACGGTAGAGCCACACTCTCACCTGCCAGGCGGAGTTGTCGTACCAATAAGGTCGCAGGTTCAAACCCCACCACCGCCGCGAAAAAAAAAAAAAAAAAAAAATTTTTATTCTCTATTGTCTTCTGGCACTTTTCTATTCACTTCATATCTTGTTGTTACCAACATAAGTGCCTGCTCCACTCACTTTTCTGAATTAAAAATTAACCAATAAGAGCACCGTACGGTTTCCATTGGGTAAATTCCTTGGCATATGCACACATATTGCTTTAAAAAAACGAAATAATTTTAACAATAAATGCTAAACTTATAATAAACGAAACAAAAAGGCGTGGCATTGACTTCTTTTCGGACCACTTGTAGCATTGTGACAATTAAAAAAAAAAAAATTTTATGCCGTTTCTTCAATTTTGAGATTTTTGTACTAGGGAACATATGTGACCCTACGCCTCGAAGCGGTATTAAGTCGGGATTTGGAAAACGAAGAAAACTGGTTTTAAAATGGAAATGGTCAAAATTATCAAATTTCAGTTTTTGGTTGTTTCAGAAACTACAATCATTTTGCTACACAAATACACAATAATTCAACATAAATATTTGCGATAAGTTACATAAATTTTAAGTTTAAAAATGCAACTATCAGTGACACATTCAAAACGAGAGTTGAATATTTCTCAGAGAGCCACCATTTCCAAGACTTAGTAATATTAGTCTTTTTCTCCACCAATACCATGTAAGATACCACAGCAAAGGGTGTGTCTTTATCTATCTCAGAGAAAGCATGACTGTTTCCACAATTTCATTGTTTAACCAATAATGAACTTTAAAAAATGGAAACAAATCTACGTTTTTCCCTGACAACCTTACAAATGAATGATTCTGATTGGTCAACGCTATTGACATGCGCCTGTTGGTCATTAAAATTACCATAACCACCATCACCACCACATCATCATCACTATTACTACAACCATCACTACCACTACTTCTACAACCACCACCATCACTACCACTACTTCTACAACCACCACCACCACATCATCATCACTACCACTCCTACTACAACCACCACCACATCATCATCATCACTACAGCTACTACTTCAACTACAACCACCATCACCACCACATCATCATCACTACTACTACAACCATCACTACTACTACTACTACTACTACTACTACTACTACTACTACTACTACTACTACTACTACTACTACTCTCCTACAACCACATCACCATCCCTACCACCACTACGTACTACAACAACCACCATATCACCGTCCCCACGACTACTGCTACAACCACCATCCCTACCACCACTATTACAACTACTACCACATCACCATTCATGCCACCACAACTACAATCACCATTACATCATCATCTCTACCACCACCATCACATCACCATCCCTTCAACTACTATTACAACCACCACAACGTCACCCCCCCCCCCCCCCCCCCCCCACCACCACCACCACCAATACTACTGCAATCAGGGTTGCAAGCCGTAAACATCCTTCAAACAAATTTAGCAAATCAATCTCTCTCTCTCTCTCTCTCTCTCTCTCTCTCTCTCTCTCTCTCTCTCTCTCTCTCTCTCTCTCTCTCTCTCTCTCCCTCTTCACACATACACACGCACACACACACACACACACACACACACACACACACACACAAAATAAAAAATTGCGCTCATTGGATTAATTTTCATGTTCACCTTCCTGTACTTGCAAATAATAGCTAATCACAAATATGTACTTTCGCCTCAAACTTTAGTCTCGTTAGTTTTTCAAGTTCATGTTGCTCTACTTATCACTAGATGCACTTTTAGCACTCTCCCTCTCAAACACACACACACACACACACACACACACACACACACTACAACCACCACCACCACATTTTCATCACAACCACTACTACTACATTCACCACCACCACCACATCATCACTACCACTACTACTTCAACCACCACCACCACATCATCAATACTACTACAATCACCACCACTACATCATCACTACTACTACTACTAATACTACTACTACTACTACTACTACTACTACTACTACTACTACTACTACTACTACTCACACCACATCATCATTACTACTACAACCACTGCCACTACTACAACTACAACCACTACCACCACCACCACATCATCATCACCACTCGTCATCATCACTACTACTACTACTACTACTACTACTACTACTACTACTACTACTACTACTACTACTACTACTACTACTACTACTACTACTACTACTACTACTACTACTTCTACTATTATTATTATTATTATTACTACTACTACTACTACTACTACTACTACTACTACTACTACTACTACTACTACTACTACTACTGCTGCTGCTGCTACTACTACTACTACTACTATAACCACCAACACCACATCTTCCTCACTACCACCATTACTACAATCACTACCATTAGGTGATTAACTTCATTTGAAATAAGGAAACTTTGAGGTTGTATTTGGCAATGTGTTTATATATCATACTCTACACTGCGTAGCATTTTCCCCTCTGAGCGGTAATTTAGTGCTAGGTCAACTCGACCCCATTAGTGAGGTCAGTCCATGGGTAGAACAGGTAGCGGTCAGGGGGAATCTGTGATGCCACTGATGGTAATTAATTGCTGCAATATTTCATGGTATTGCTCAGTTGCGATTTTTTGGGCAATTTTTAGGTCGAGTGATTTGCATATTTTGCTCCTTTTTGCATGCATATTCACTTAATCTTGACGCATATTTTTCACTTCTAAAATGCATAAATCCGCGGGGCCAGTACATTACATCAATCGCAGTGCGGATATCAATGCCAGAGTCGTATCCCTTAATTTTTATTATCATATCTATAACCAGTAGAGTATGTATTACTATTACGTACTAATTAATTGTTATGAACGCAATGACCGAAATTTTCCGAATAGTTGAAAAATGGGCATTTACAGGCCTGTTATTATTATTATTATTATTATTATTATTATTATTATTATTATTATTATTATTATTATTATTATTATTATTATTATTATTATCATTATTATTATTATCATTATTATTTTTATTATTATTATTATTATTATTATTATTATTATTATTATTATTATTGAAAAATGGGCATTTACAGGCCTGTTATCATTATTATTATTATTATTATTATTATTATTATTATTATTATTATTATTTTATTATTATTATTATTATTATTATTATTATTATTATTATTATTATTATTATTATTAGTTGACAAGCTATGATGAGTAAATTTAGAACAAAATTTTCTACTTATAACAAGGGTTTATTTTCTGAATAGCGAGTCCTATGCTTAGGTCTATACAGACGTTGGGAATTGCCCTGCGTCAACGACATAAAGTGTTACATTGACCAATTCATTTCCTTTTGCCTGATCTAAAGAGACCCAGCTACCCATCTACTTTACTGCTGGGAGAACGAATCACACAGACCGTAGCCTTCGTGAACTCACTTCCTCAAAATTTATGTCACTATACAGAGCAGCAATTGCCTAAGGAAAGTGAAATGTGAGTTGTCATTAGCAGCGCTCAGTGACTCAATGCAACAACAACAAAAAGAAAGATCCCACTATTCAGTACATTTCATTAATCACTTTCTTTTGGTGATCGTGGTCATGTATTATGACGTAATTTTCTGGGAAATATCAGGCAATGAATTTCCAAAGGCTTTACCCAAACACACTACTCGGTCCCGTTCCTTTGGTTAGGAAACCAGGGTGCTAACCAAAATGCCACATTCGCCGGGTAAGTAGCCCTTCAGAACCATTAGGCCAATGGAGCCGGGGTTTTACCCGGTTTCTATGGAGCGAAACAGACAATAGCAATTGCTTGATATCCTTTGGATAGGACGCTAGTCTATCGCAAAGTACTTTCTGCCAGATCTAATATACCCAGCTACCCAATCACCACTTGGGGTGAGCAGAGGGGTCAAAATAATGAATTCACTCGTGATAGCTTGGTTCTTTTGCATGCGAGTGCTCTACCAACTAAGCCGTCAGGACCCCCGCCTACGCCAAGTAAATATGATTAAAATACTTTTAATTGATAACTTCGGCAAGGTTTATATGAGAAAAGTCTACCTGACAGGCATCGTGACCATTTCCACCAGCACAGAAAACCTTGGGCTGGTACCACATGCCGTAGTAATACTGACATCTGTCCTCGGATAGGATCTCAAGGGTGGTCCACTGTAAGCGATGACTACCATTGACAGTTTTGGGGTCTGGAATGAGTAAAGTATTTTTTAAAAAGTAAGCATGAGCAAAGTGCCCATTTCCACGGACTTTACCATGCCCGATGAGAATGTCCTGTTAATGCTTTATTTATTCCCCAGTAGGCCCTCTGAATGAAATCAAAATTCCCATTCCATTTTATGGCCTTTTGACACACTGTATCTACCTGACTCGAGTGGTAAAATCTTATCCTAGGACACAACGCCGGGGCCAGAGTTTTGCCATCGTCACCAATGTAGTCAGTTATTACTCTTATGTCCGCTTGACATTTGATAAAAAATACAAAACGTGAAGCAGTAAGCTGAACCATCGACTATGTACTGTATGGCCAATTGGGTAAATAACAAAGTATTGTGCAGCGAAATGAGAATCTGGAAATGAAAGTGTTCATTTTATATATATATATATATATATATATATATATATATATATATATATATATATATATATATATATATATATATATATATATATATATCTAAAGGTGCTCAAATCACTTTATAAGGGTCCTTGGCCAACATAAAAACATGTTAGACGAGACATGACTGTTAAGCGAAATTGCAATTGTTTCCCGACAGAGACGACATTGTAAACAGCGAGGTACTCATTTTAACAGTGAACAAGGTGAGAGAATGCGAGTAAAGAGCCTTTTCCAAGGACTCAATTATGGGCCACTCAGAGCGGGACTCGAACCCAGTACCTTCCGATCCAAAGGCGAGTGTCATATCACAAGACCACATGCATAGCCGCACAAAAAAAGTGATGAGAGAATAGATACATATGTATTGAAGGAGGAGAGAGTGGATGGAGTGAGTTAAGTTCCTGGATATTTATAGAAGGAACCAAATTGACGTCACTCATCTCATTGTTATTGTTTTTAGACACCTATTTTTATGATTAGTTCTCATTAAAATATATCAGACTATAACGTTCAATGTTCCATGTAGATTTTTGGGCTGGAGTGATATTTCTGGCTGGCGGACTTTGTGAGTATTTTAATTTAACACAGAGCATCAATAGAAGGAATGAATTTGACGTTAGTCAAACCGTTGTTATTGCTTTTAGACAGTCATTTTTATAATTAACTTATCACTAAGCAGGGGCGTGGCTCTATTTGTTCAAATGGTGCCTGGCACCACATCCATGTTTTAAAAATGGATAACAGCATTTTTTTAAATATATAAAACTGAGAAATGGTATATATCGCCTTTTATCAACAGTGCGAAACAGACTCCCTTTCTGTCACAACGCCTTCTACCCACGCTTTTCTCCCGATTCACACAGTCCGTTGATGACTGTCGTCAGCGACTGTGTACCATGGCTGAGCGAGTGACTGGATTTCCCCACTCAAACGATTCCAAGGAGCGGATCTTTGCTGGCTCCATTTAAGGCTATTACTATAATGTACTATAATGTTGCCACATTGAATACCTGGCTCGAATTTTTACCATCTTCAGATACGAGAAAAAACCCGCCTCAGGAGCCGAGAAATTTTTGCTCCAACTCTGTTGGACTGGGGAAAAATAGCTAAGGTTGGTCATTTACGTCCTAGTCATAGTATGGTAACTTCGACCATCTTTATTATTATCGAAATCACGATTATTAACAAGTTCATTTGTTTCTCTCTCTGTGTCGTGATTATTGTATATATTAATTTATTATTATTATTATTCTTATTTATTATTATTATTATTATTATTATATATTATTATTTATTATTATTATTATTATTATTATTATTATTATTATTATTTATTATTATTATATTATTATCATTCATATATCATTATTATTCATCATTATTATTATATGCTGCAAAATTGATATGAAGGAATGTGAACGAGTTAAGTCAACATTTATTGATAGTGATGCTATATGCTAAATGATGATCTTCGCGGAATATGCGTGTTGACTTTGTAGTGTGTGTGTGTGCGTGCGCGTATATCTCAAACAACCCATACAGACTAGGTATAATAGCAAGATAGATAGATAGATAGAGAGAGAGAAGAAGAGAAGAGAGAGAGAGAGAGAGAGAGAGAGAGAGAGAGAGAGAGAGAGAGAGAGGAGAGAGAGAGGAGATCTTGTATGGTGTCATGTTTGATTTCCGAAGTGGAATGGGGCTGTTTCATGACGTAACTACAGTACTCATTTAATAGGCCATGGGCTGTTTACATTCTTACGCTTTGTAAGTTTTGAAATTACCCTTTGTTCGATTGACATTCAATGTCTGCATGTGTCCCTTTAGCCATGTGTCCCAGATGGTAAAAGACTAAATTCATGGTATAAAATATGTTTTTTATTGTTGGTAATTGAGAATACTTTCCTTTCTATTGCTTTTCCATGAATTCTTTCTACTCCATCAAGAGGATGGTTTATTATTTTTGATGCCTCTTTGATAGATTTTGAAATATTTTATTTATCTTTAAGTCGGCATCCTCCAAACCACATGGTGCAGCCAAACGCAATTACACGTTTAATCAATGAGTCATAAACTCTTAACATAGTTTTCTTCCTTACTTGAAATGCTCTCAATTTCCTTAGGATGTATAATCTTTGGGCAACTTTCTTAGATATTATATTAATATGTTGAGAGAAATTGAGGGAACTATCAATGGTTATTCCTAAATATTTAAAATAGTCAGCTATCTCAACATCATCTTTACCGATCGCCACACACTTTAAGTCGTTTTTATTATTATTATTATTATTATTATTATTATTATTATTATTATTATTATTATTATTTTATTATTATTATTATTATTATTATTATTATTATTATTATTATTATTATTATTATTATTATTATATTATTTATAAAACAAATCGACATTGCTCCCGTGGCAGGTTAAACGGGTATTCCTCGGGACTACTCGCATTCGCACCCTCCCCCCCCCCCCCCACCCCCACCACACACACTCACACAGCTCTTTTTTTTTTTTTGGGGGGGGGGGGTTGGCGTTGTTTGTAGATTATAATTCAAGGTTACAATGCCCACCCCTGTCTTCACGTAGTCAAGGCTTTTTGGCATCTGCCAATCCCAAATTATGTCTGTGTCAAGGTCGACCGTGATGTCGCGTCAACGAGGAGAAAAAAAAAAAGTACAACCAACAAAAATTAAAAAGGTTAATAATGATAATAACTGTCATATTATGTCATTACAATGGAAATTACGAAAGTCGGAAAACTTATTTTATTTTGTATGGAACCCATCATAAATTTTACGGTGATGAAAAACGAAACCTTTTGTTCATCTACCGCTTCCTGAAAATTCATAAAAATATTATTTAAAAAAAAATAATACAGCATTTATTTGGCGGAATATCCACTAAAAGTGCTCAAAGCGCTTTACAAGGGGTCCCAAGCCAACAGCAATACTAAACATGAAGGACGAGACATGACGCCTGTCAGGCGATGTTACAATTTTCTTTTCCGACAAAGACAACGAACGGCCATGTACTAGACTTGTAAATTCTCAGTCAATTAACTGAAATCAGTCAATTTGTCAAATTCAAATATTAAAAAAAGGAAAGAAAGAAAGAAGTGAAGAGAGAAAGAATTCACAAATCATAGTCGCATGACCGTAAAGTAATTAGGAGTATTCCATAACGCTACGCATATCTCATGGGAGCCGTTCATATTAACGATGGATTTATTGCCAAGGCTAAGCGGCGCTTTTTAGAATTGGCGTGACTGAACACATCCCAGTGTAGTTTCACACAGCCTTCGTTAAATTATTTTTTCACTTTCCAACCTGTCGTGATCCCAACGGTAGCCAATTTTAACTGAGCCGCCGAGCGATAAATTTCACTGTTTCATCTAAGCCAAAATTGACCACATTTACAAGCTGGGCTTTAAAAGTATAAAAAAAAGTAAAATGCGAATGCCGGAAGTAACATCTGATAATGGGAGACACCTTTAAATCGAACGTTAGATTAGGATAGATTGCTACAAGCACATTCCGATTGCCTCACGTTGTAAACAAACTGGTTGACCGTTTCTTCACTGATTGGGTACCTAATTATAAGGAACAATGGTAAGTAGCCTAATTAATTCCAGTGCAAATCAGGACGCTTTCTGCCATTGTTTTGCTCAAGCCCAAGTGAGCTTGCTGTTTTGTGGCGATTTACCTTCCCTTCCCTTCATTTCGATTCTTTGAATTTTTCCGCTACGCCTGCCGAAGTTTCTTCTTGATAATTCACTTCTACTTTTACTTCTACTTAATAATTCAGTGTATTTGCCAGAAGTCATATTTATTTAAGTTTTTTTTCTGTCATTAACTGATGGAAAATCAAGTTTGCTCATGGCTACATTATTCTAATTATGTTCTCACAATGGCTGAGCTGTTCGTGAATCGCAATTCAGACTTGTCAAGCATCGATAAAAATGTGAGGAATAAATTCAATTGGTCATGGCTAGAAGTTATAGATGATAATGGTGATTATTTTTCTATGTCAGAAAAATTCCAGAGGCAGGAATATGACTTGATGAAATGAAGTCATCTTTACCTATATTCTATATGAATGACATGCTTATTCTTATTATTTAGCATTCCTTCTACATCAAATTATGGCAGTCATACTTCCAGTAAGAAATAACACCCACTATTTAAATGTATTGTATTTATCACTCTCCTCTCCAATGATGCCCAATTTAAAAAAAAAAAATCAAATCTTCAGTTTGTCGAAGAGTTTCAGTCAATTTTTATAGAGCTCATTTACAGGTCTACATGTACTCATTTTACACCTGAGTACGGTGAGAGAATGTGAGTAAAGAGCCTTTTCCAGGGACTCAACCCTGCGCCACTCAGAGCGGATCTCGAAACCTGGACCTTCCGACCCGAAATCGAGAGTCATACCACTAGACCCCATCACAGAACAGGGAGGGGCACTGGTCTGTTGGCCACGTAGCCTCAATATTAATTAAAATTTATTTCTAATTTCATCAATATTTAGAGTAAAAACATAGTTCTTGGTATCAAACCTATTGTAAATTTAACGCTGATCACGAATCTGACGTAAAAACAGCGAAAATCAAAAAAAAAATTGTCCAATTTTTTATACTGCCAATCCCCCGATCGCCGATCGACTCGTAAAATATTAAGCAAGGCGGGCTTTGCGAGCGACCGACCGTCCCTCTGCTCGTCGGCCAGGTATTTGGCCGCACACATTGCGTTTTCACTCCGGTTTGCCTGATCGGCGATCGACCCTCGATCAAAACTGAGCGTGTATGAAGCCTTTTATATGCCGTTTAAACATGTGTACTGACCATCAGTCTTTCCCCATCCCATAGTCACACAGTTTGAAGCATCGTACACAGACATGGCATCGTCGATCATGCATACCGGGACATTGCATCGGTCATAGGTAATCGGTTTCGTCAATGTGATGACCGCAATGTCATTCTCTGGAACGGCAAATAAAAAGACCATGATCACATAAAAAAGTAAATGAAGATGGGTCTAGTTTTGAGCCTACTTTGAAAATGATAACATGATGAAATTGATTATAATAACAGTTAATGTAGTAGTAGTAGTAGTAGTAGTAGTAGTAGTAGTAGTAGTAGTAGTAGTAGTAGTAGTAGTAGTAGTAGTAGTAGTAGTAGTTATAGTGGTAGTTATAGTGGTAGTAGTAGTGGTATTAGTAGTAGTAGTAGTAGTAGTAGTAGTAGTAGTAGTAGTAGTAGTAGTAGTAGTAGTAGTAGTAGTGGTGGTGGTGGTGGTGGTGGTGGTGGTGGTAGTGTTAGAAATCTCATTACAAGAGACATCTTATATTCTATACGTTTCTCAACGGGAAGTCAATGGAGTTCTCTTAGCAAACCCGATGCAGATTGGTTTCTCCTCTTTCTATATAAGCCTGGCAGCATCGTTCTGGGTTACCTGAAGGGATTTTAATTTGTCTTTATTTATAGAAGAGGGGAGAGAATTGCAATAATCTATTGACATTATTATTAGTAGTAGTAGTAGTTGTTGTTGTTGTCGCTGTTGTTGTTATTCTAGAAATGATAAATCGTAGTAGTAGTAGTGTAGTAGTAATAGTAATAGTAGTAGTAGAGGTAGTTGTTGTTGTAATAGGAGTAGTAGCATTACCTCTCGGATCTAGGAACTTGAGACAATTTTGACATGTTGAGGATCGTGTAATTTAAATCGATCGATATTTCGATATTTAAAGTTAAACTTTGCTTTGTCAAATGACATTGAATATTGTCAGAGAACAACAGCATCGGAGATACACACACATGTATCTATCTCCGACAGCATTGTCTCTTCGTCAACAAAATTTTTCTGGCCACAAAAGACACAGCTAGAAATGTTGATTCAGCCACAGCAACCCAGTCACTGAATATTGAGTGTTTTACCATTCAATCTTATTTATAACAGCATATAATCCTGGTGGCCCCCCGTTGGTAGAATACTAGAGGAATGATGGAAATGGGAGGCTTAGGATGGGAACAGTACAGGCAATGGACTTTTCGGGTACAAACCCTTCGCCAGCATAAATATTTTTAAAAAAAAAAGTTAAAACGTCAGCATGGCGTCTTTTGGTAGTAGAGCGTCCATAGGGTGTGATAAGAATGTTAAATGGAAAAACACGCTAACCTGACCGGATTCAAATTCGTGTAGTCTGTCACCCAGTGGTGATCTGGTACCTCGGTCTGTTAGACCTATCTTCTAAAGGGTATTATGCTTTTTTTTTAACCGGAAAAAGAAACTCCGACTACATAGGCTTTTGGGCACTGGAATACTAATTATACTTATAACTATGACTATTTAATAATATTGTAGTTAGATGGGTATACTGTGTGACAGTGATAGGTTACACAGGACCTTAATTTAATATGTTTACACATTTTAAATATGGTTATAACTTTTTTAACGTACTGAAGTTGAATCCACTGAAATCCTCATGTACATCCACCCTTGCCACTGTGTGTTCCAGAAGCCCGGGGATCTTGTCCGGGTCATCTTTCGGCGATAGAGGCATGACTGAGGACCCAGTGTAGACCCTTAGAGTATCTGGCTTGTCTTCAATAGATCTCAACATTCTGATGAGAAAAAAAAATCTCTTGATAGCCTTACGGAGTTTTAAGACGGCAGTAAATTACTTTGAAATCAGAAATTGTTATCTGGTTAACCCTCTCCTTAACAACTATATGAAAATCGTAACGTTTGTAACGTTACAATGAACATTTTTATTAGGTATTCAGATTTGTTTTGAGCATCTAAGAATTATTATAATGGAGCTAAGCTCCCAAACAATGTAGCTCAATAATAATAATAATAATAATAATAATAATAATAATAATAATAATAATAATAATAATAATAA
>NC_088366.1:36031992-36044492 GCF_034508935.2 Berghia stephanieae
CTTCTTTACGAATACGATCTGTATAAATTCATATTTAAGACAAATCACAAAACGTGCTGTTTCTAAATATTTGGAGTAAAATAATATTGATGCAAATGAAAGCAGAGAAAACTGGTTAGCCTGGCAATAGTTGCACTATGTTATGTAATAAAAAAAAGCCACAATAACAGTTTATTTAATGCATTATATCGGGTGCGAGAAAAAAAAAAAACCCTGGAAAGTTTAGAGCCCTGTAACCGCCGGACCACAACTGATGCAAGTCTGAAATTTCACCATAATCAAACCAATTTATAGAACTTAATGTACACAAAATTTCAACAAAAAAATTAGATATAGAGAATGATTTATTTCGCGATTGTTTTAATAGATGTCTACACATCAAGTTTGCCATATCGAAGATCTCGACGTACTCTCCAGCACGGTTTCCTCCAATTAGGTTTCCTCGAACTAAGTTGAATGTTCCGAATTTTTTTCTTTATTATTCGTTGTTATCATTCCATTCCTTCCTCGAACTATTTTTTTTTTTACCTCGAACACGGTTTCCTCGAACTAATTTCACCTAGCCAACGTAAAAAAATTATTAATTATTAATTCGATCACAAAAACACGTGCATTTACATACTGCTATATCGATTTAATGTACTCAAAGAACTTAATGGTTTTCAGACCAAAAACGGAACATTCATGGTGAGGCACTATTTTATTTTATTTTCGACCGAGACAACTTTGTAACCGGGACTCATTTTACACCTGAGTATGGTGACAAAATATGAGTACAGAACCGTTTTCCAATGATATAAACTATAACGACACTATAAAAGAAATGAACTACCATTACAAAATTTTTAATTGATCTCGAATATATACATCAATCAGTCTGCTTCTGTTCCTCTTGAACATGGACTATCCACATGGTTTTTATTCAAAAGGGGCGTGAGGCAATGTTGCATTCAGTAACTTTCTCTTATCAGGCTTTACACTGAATCTATCATGATAGGGTTCATCGATGATGAGACAAAAATACAGTGCACCACATTTAAATGACAAGCCAAATTAGATCTGAGATATGCTGATGACAGTGCACTCCTGTCAACAGCGCCTTCTGGATTAGACAGGCTAGTGCAATCCGTAAAACAACATAGTGAGAACAAAGACCTGCTCCTAAATGATAAAAAGACCAAAGTAATGGACACCGATAAACGTCCAAAAGCTGAATCTGTGGTCCATGGAGAAAAATTGCAGAATGTCTAAAAGTTTGTATATCTTGGAGCAAGAACAGAGGCAAATCGAAAATTGACCATTGATATCCAAAGGAGGATAGCACTTGCCAAAGAAAAATTGACAAAATTGATGACATTAAGGAAAAATTAATGCATCCAAATGAAAACGAAGATATTAAGAACATGCATATTTCCAACAGCATTATATGGATGTGAATCATGGACAATCTCAACCCCCCCCCCCCCAAAAAAAAAACAAAACAAACACACACACACACACACACACACACACACACACACACAAATACGATTAGAATAAAATGAAGAGAAATGCAACCGGAAAATTCTCCGCATTCCATGGACAGCAAAGGAAACTAACCAAAATGTAAAAGAGTCCCGGGGCATTAAGGAGTCGTTTCTCATCAGGGATTTTACAGAAACTAAAACTTGCTTTTATTGGACATGTCAAGAGATATGACACCATTGAAAAAAAAAACATTTTGTCGAAGGTAAAAGAGGGAGAGGGAGACCAAGAAGAAGATGTGTCACAAAACATCAACGAATGGATGAATAAGCCACTGACTGAATGTGGAAGGATGGCGCAGGACAATTGCTTGTTTAGGTTGGCAGTTGCGGGGGGCCACGTCCAGGAGGTATAAGCCATGATGATGATGCAAAACTGTTAGCTATTTCAATCTTCCATATTATGTCCACATCAGCGTGGAACCCTCAAAGAACAGCGCGTGTGATTGTAATTATTGTAACATTTAATAATGCCTGTTCCCAACAAATTACGTCACAAAATATGGCGTCAGTCATCATTTTCTTTTTAAATGCAGCATTGGGGTGTATTTAGTTGTACAAACAATTGAATCAAAGCCCGTGATTTTATTTGGAGCACTGCTCAATACAATTCAATGTACATTTTCTGGCGTGATGGTCGCCACATTCTGTGACGTAATACGACATGTAATCTTATTAGAAGCAGGCTAGCAATCAAAGCCCATCAGTGCTATTCGCGTCCTTAAGACATTCTCAAGACTGCCTCAAGACGACCTCACGATGTTCTAACGACGACAGCTGTGAACAACATCACGCATATTACGATGATTCTGTGGAAACATTTATAAAATTTTGAGTTTAGCATCCATTTATTTTGACCGTCGAGTATCACGATTGTGATCCAAGCGATTTTATAGGGCCGTTCGGGATCTGAAATGTAGCAACATTTGTTGCGATTTCAAATCTTATCAATTCGCATTTTGGCCTGAGTACGGTCTTAAGACTTTCAAGCAAGTCGCGGAAATAGAAAGTGGCATTGACTCGTTCAAGGTAGAATTGATAAGAAATCATCACATGTTTTTGCCATTAAGTCTTTTGTACGGTTTCTAAGATATTTAAAAAAAATGCAATCTTCACAACGGCTTACAATAAATATAAATAAATAAACAAATAAATATATATATAAATGAATAAATAAAATCCAAGACTCATCATTTGATTTTTGACAGATCCCCCGTGTGGTGTCCGGGGTCCCTCAACTGAGAGGGTCAAGAATAGCCCAACGCCAAGTCAGCGTGTCGTAAAAGGCGACTAATGGTGTGTGATTCCCCCATTTTTTAGTCACCTGGTTCTCCAGGTTGGGGGTTGGCAATGGGTTAACACCCCTTTCCGTTAAACTCAAACCGTTACAGAAATGCAGACGGACAAACCAAATCCTTTTGTTAGCTTGGGCGACCGAAGAGTTTCTGGAATAACAGAATTTATGAAGGACAACAGACAAAGCCGAAAGGACTCTGCTGACCCGATGACGTCTTCGCCAAACAAGCAGCTTCAAATTGCGTCGTGGAACGTTCGCACCATGTATGAAGCAGGAAAAAGCTCTCAAGTTGTGACTAAGATGAGAAGATACAGGCTGCATATACTTGGGGTAAGCGAAACCCACTGGATACAATCCGGACAGAAACACCTCAAGTCTGGGGAGAAGATTTTATATTCAGGGAGAGGGGGCGGGATTCATACACAGGGAATAGGAATAATTCTAAGCAAGTTTGCCCAGAAGTCACTGAGAGGATGGGAACAACACGGAGAAAGGATCATCATGACGCCCTTTACAACATGGAGTAAGAAGATCAACATGAACATTGTGCAGATCTATGCCCCAACAAATGACGCAGCAGATGAGGACAAAAATACATTTTATAGTCTGCTACAACAAGTCATTGACAAGTTGCCAAGGAAAGACATCACCATATTGATGGGAGATGCTAATGTTAAAGTGGGACAGGATAACGTAGGTTATGATGGTATCATGGGACGTCATGGCATAGGAGAAATGAACGACAAGGTGATAGATTTGCAAATTTCTGTGCATTCAACAGTTTGGTGATTGGAGGATCAGTGTTCCCCCATAAGAAGATCCACAAAGCAACTTAGGTCTCACCAGATGGTGTGACAGAGAATCAGATTGATCATTTTTGTATCTCTCGAAGATTCAGACGTTCATTGGAAGATGTGACTGTACGGAGAGGGGCAGATGTTGGATCAGACCACCACCTGCTTAAGCTTAAGCTCCGACTCAGAAAACATGGGGCCAGATCACATACAAGAAGAAAATTCGAGGTGAATGCACTAGATGGGGAAAAGAATGAGGAATTCAAACTACAATTGAGTAATAGATTCCAACCTCTTACTGAGCTCGAGGAGGACATAGATGTAGAGTCACATTGGGCATAGATCAAGGAAGTCTACATAACAACTTGCCACGAGGTATTGGGGGTAAAGAAATCGGACCATAAAGAATGGATAAGTCCAACCACCTTGGACCTTATTGAAAAGAGGAGAACAAGGAAGGAACAAGTGAATGCAAGCCGAACAAGGGCTTCAAGGCTGGATGCACAAGAGCAGTACCGAGCCATAGCTAAGGAAGTCAAAAGATCTGTGAAGAAAGACAAGGAAGCATTCATGAACAGACTTGCAGAGAAAGCAGAAGCAGCAGCGACAGGAGGACACATGAGGATCCTTTATCAAACTACCAAGACACTTGCTAGAAAATATGAGAAACCAGAGGTACCAGTCAAAGACAAAGATGGGAAAACTATTTTTGGAAAAGAGGCTCAATCTGAACGATGGAGGGAACATTTCAACTGCTTCTGAACAGACCACCACCAGACAACCAGCCGTAAATTTTAAATGCAAGGAATGAGCTACCAATTAGCTGTGATCCACCACCGATAGCAGAGATTGTGGGTGCCATTAACAAGATGAAAAGGGGGAAAGCTGCTGGACCAGACCAGATTCTACCGGAGGCTCTAAAAGTTGATGCTGAAAGAAATGCTGAGGCCCTGCACTCACCCCTGAGACCCACTATTTGAGAGAATCTGGAATGACGGGATATTCCCAAAGGAGTGGAAGGAAGGACATCTTATCAAGCTTCCAAAGAAAGGGGACCTCAGTAATTGCAATAATTATCGAGGAATCACTCTTCTCTCTATCCCAGGAAAGGTTTTTAACCGTATTATTCTAGAGAGAATTAAGAATGCAACAGATGCTAAACTGCGGGACGAACAGGCAGGTTTTCGGAAAAACCGTTCAACCACCGACCAGATTGCCTCTCTACGAGTCATAGTGGAACACTCTATAGAATGGAACTCTCCTGTTATTGTCAACTTTCTGGATTACGAGAAGGCTTTTGACAGTATTGACAGAGCAACATTGTGGAAAATTCTGGCACATTATGGACTCCCGGAAAAGATAGTAAACCTCATGAAAAAACATGAAGATAAGCTTACTGAAAGCTTTGAAATCAAGACTGGTGTCAAGCAAGGATGCTTGCTCTCACCATTCCTTTTCATCCTTGCCATCGATTGGCTAATGAAGGACACCTCCAAAGGGTGAAGAAATGGGATGCAGTGGACCCCCTGGACACAGTTGGATGATCTGGATTTTGCAGATGATCTGGCTCTTTTGTCCCACACCCAGGACCAGATGCAAGCAAAACTCACAATTATAGACAGCCTCTCGGAATTAATTGGCCTAAGAATCCACCCTGCAAAGTCAAAGGTCTTGAGGATAAGTACGCTTCAAAGGGAGCAGATCAAATTAAAAGATCAGGAACTCGAAGATATAGACACTTTCTGCTGTCTTGGGAGTTTAATTGACAAGGACTGAGGCACGGAAGCAGAGGTGAAAACACGAATAGGAAAGGCACATGCTGCATTCACATCTTTGAACAGAGTTTGGAGAACTAAAGATATCTCCCTTCGACTTTTCAACTCAAACGTGAATTCTGTCCTACTGTATGGATGTGAAACTTGGAATGCATCACAGGCATGTATAAGGATGGTACAGATTTTCGTAAACAGGTGCATGCGTAAGCTACTCAGAATAAAATGGATGGATAGAATAAAAAATGAAGAAGTATGGAAAACAACACAGTAGAAACCAATGGGAGAGGAAATAGGAAGAAGACGATGTAGGTGGATTGGACACACGCTTAGAAAGAATGACTCCACTATAACAAAGAACGTATTGGACTGGAACCCTCAGGGCAGAAGATCAAGGGGAAGGTCACGAGGAACATGGAGAAGAATTAAAGAAGCTGATTTACAGAGAAGTGGTAAGGCATGGAATGAGATAAAAAAAAGTTAGCTCAGGATAGAGAAGGATGGAAACTGTTTGTCCGTGGCCTATACCCTGACCCAGGGTGAAAAAGGCAATGATGATGATGATGTTCATTGACAGACTAGTAAGCCCCATACATCTTCAATGTAAAACACGCACCTTACGGTCTTTAAAAAATAACAAAGAGTAGAGTAACATCAACTTCATTTATTTTCTTTTGTTGTAAAACCAGCTATAGAAGTTGACGTCACTCAGCTCTTTGTGATTGTTTTTAGCCAGCAATTTTATGAGTACTTGTCACTAAAAAGTATCAATCACACTATCGCCATTTAAGGTTAACATAGTGTTGTGTGTTGGTACGTAAATCCGGCTGGCGGAATGTTGTGAGTAAATTACCTAAGCGCATTGCATCAATTTCTATTTGTCCCGGCGAACTTGCAGAGGTGTCACTAATGATCCCGTGTTTTGATTGGACAAATATCTACTGGTTAGCATTCAGAGTCTTTCTTATCCCATCCTCTCTCTCTCTCTCTCTCTCTCTCTCTCTCTCTTTTTGTTTTTTTTTGTTTTTGTCCCATTCACCTCTCTCTGCCGTGTGTGTGTGTGTGTGTGTGTGTGTGTGTGTGTATGTGTGTGTGACTAAGAGATATAGATAGATAGATAGATAGATAGATAGATAGATAGATAGATAGATAGATAGATATATAGAGGAGGGGGGCAGAGGGAGTGAGGGAGATAGATAGATAGACAGATAGATAGAGGGGGGGGCAGAGGGAGAGAGGGAGATAGATAGATAGATAGATAGATAGATAGAGAGAGAGAGAGAGAGAGAGAGAGAGAGAGGGGGGGGGGGCGTTTAGGTAAAATACTCTCATCTTCCCGACAGACGAATCCTACCTACATACATATAATATATATGTGACCTTGAACGTTAATATCTGATTTATAGATAGTGTGCGCTTGTCTAAGAAGCTCACAACATTGCCTTCAGGAATCATAATCCACCAACACACAAAACTATGTGTAACCTTAAACGTTTTTAGTCTGGTTAATACAGTTTAGTGAAAATTAACCAGTAGATTTTTTACCAATCAAAACATGGGATTTGTGACACACCTTCACACGTGCTCGGACAAACATAGTTGGTTGTTAATAAACAATAACTTGAATAAAGTGGCCTCTCTCTGATCATTGTTGTTCTTTCATACCGCCAGATGGGTGACTAGTTATCACACGATTTTCTCGATAAACGTTTGAATACGCTTCAACAGTCGTAACGTCACTTCCCTCGTAATGACGCATGGTAACTTAGTAACTGGCTCTAAACTATCGGAACAATGGCGGACGCCCTTATGAAACATTTCTCCGACGAGCATAAAAGCGTATCCAGAGGGAAAAAAAAAAACAACATAGATCTGATCATGTTTTGACTTTTACACATTCTGATCACAAGACATGAAAAGTTCTAGTCAGCATGAAGAATAAAAAGTACCGATTTTCTTTGTTTAGAACCACGATGGGCGTCGTTGCTGGGCGACGTGACATCAGACTACTGAATCCAATTTACACATAGTTTTCTGTATTGGTTCTATAGATAGAATGCTCTTGGCCAAGGAGTTCACAACATTGCCATCCGGAAGTATAATGGACCAACACACAAACTCTGTGTAACCATGAACCTTTATAGTCTAGTTAATACAGTTTAGTGAGAACAACTCACAAACGCGGATGGCAAAAACAATAACAAAGGCCTGAGTGACGTCATCTGCATACTATCTATTGATAAAACGGTAGAACAGTGGGTATTTTACTTAGACACATACCATCGATAGTAAATCCTGTGCAGTTTGCTATGTCAACCAATCACTGCCATTGTTTACAGTATGACGACTCTCCGAGAGGCGTGGTTATCTAAGTGATGACGAAAACAATAACAAAGACCTGAGTGAGGCCAACATCGTTCTACCTATGGATAGAATGACGTTGACGTCACCCAGATCATTGTTATTGTTTTTTTGCCATCCGTGTTTATGAGTAATTCTCACAACACTGTATTATCCAGACTATAAACCTTCAAGGCTACACATAGTTTTGCGTGTTGATCCGTTACACTTTTGGATGGCAATGTTGTGAACTTCTTAGCAAAGCGCACACTATCTATAGATAGTTCGAAGATGACGTCACTCAGGTCTTTGTTATTGTTTTTTTGCCATCCGCGTTTATGAGTAATGCTCACTGAACTGTATTATCCCGACTATATACGTTCATGGATACACACAGATTTGTGTGTTGGTCCGTTATACTTCCGGATGGCAATGTTATGAGCTTCTTAGCCAAGCGCATACTATCTTCCGAATGGCAATGTTATGAGTCTTCACGAGTATTAGAATATCCACACGCTTTTAATGGAACATGTACCAGGGGAGATAAAGTTAATTTTTTCAGAGAGAGCTGTTCATCAAATATTAATATTAATACTAAGGAAAACGATTATTTTTTTGACAACTAGCCATTGGTGAAGCCCTTTCCTCACAAACAAGGGGGTCGGTATCATCCTGGGTAAAGTCGCTATTTTTTAGAACCTCTTTGTTCACTCGGCAATGGCTGGGTAACTTTGTTAGATTTATATGATAAATAATCATTATATTTACTTTACATTCAATTCATGACGATGCAATCCATTTTAACAATTTAAAATAAATTGTTTTGAATATCATAATCTACTTGTAACATTTTATCTGATCTTAGTCTTGCCTATTAATACGAATTCAAACTGTTATAATCTAAAAAATAAAATAACACTAGACGTCTAATGTTCACCATCGTCCTGTGTAGCATTAAAAATTATTTTGCATTTTGAAATGATACAATATTTATACTACCCGAATTTTTTTAACATTTTCGTTTAAATATATACAAAAATTGAGAGAAAGAAAACTTGGTAGATTTGATTTTTTAAAATTATTTTGAAATGTATGAGCATTACTTCGTTGATTTCATCAGAAAGAGGGGCTTGCCGGCATAAATGAAGTTTCAGCACTCATTGGTAGAAATATACTCCTCCTCTTCCTCCTCCTCCTACATCTACTGCTGCTCCTATTGCTGATTTTACTACTACTACTACTACTACTACTACTACTACTACTACTACTACTACTACTACTACTACTACTACTACTACTACTAATAATAATAATAATAATAATAATAATAATAATAATAATAATAATAATTAAGGTCTGGATTCCAGTTTAATATCCAAGCGCAAGAATCAATTCTAGCATGAATAACCTTATGATTCAGGTAGCTTAGCCCTCTCTGTCTCTGTTCGTAGAATGGGAATACCTGCTAGTATTATGACTTTAGTTTATTCTATTTATTTCCCTCACAAAGATTACTCATAACCCATAAGGCTCAAGAAGCATCAGGACCTCGAGACATTTAACTGTATGAGCCCTGCACGAGTGCCTCTGAACAGGTATGTTCAGGATAGAAGTGATGGGAACCAGGCCTAGGTAAGAAGCAAAGGAATAAAAAAAAAATTATTCAGAGTCATGAGGCCCATGGAGCCGGCGTTTATCATGGTTTCTATAGCGTGAAACGGACAATAGCAATTGCTTGCTATCCTTTGGATAGGATGCTTGTCTATCGCAAAGTTCTTTCCACCAGATCTAACAGACTCAGCTACCCAATCACTGCTGGGTGGACAGGCGGTCAGGAAAAAATCTCGACTGCACCCGGGATCGATCTCAGTCCCTTTGCGAGTGAAACGAGTGTCCGACCAACTGAGCCACCGATAGCCCCCGAAGAAGCAAAAGCTGTCATGGAAAACAAGAACGAACAAAACCTCAAGTGGGAAGGACAAGCACATGATTTTATTATTTCAAACTCAGAGGAATCGGGAAGATAAGAAAGCTAGAATTTTATTAATTTTGAAAGATAAGGGCAAAATTTTTTTTTTTTAAAGTTCAAAATGGTTTGACAATTTTTAAATTAATAAAGATATGAACTTCCCATCATAACAACCAACCAAAACCACTCAATTCGTTAATTTTAATCAACTGTCTGTACTATCCTAAATACCATTCAGTAAAATTATCAAATTTAATATTATGTCTATATAAATTCAACGGTAACAGATTATGGCTGGAAAAATTAACAAAGATATAAATATTAATAATATGATATGAAATCAATATACCTGAGAGCTGAATGCCAATCAGATTTTATTTTTCAATAATTTTCAGATCAACAGATTAGTTAAATACAAGGGCGGGCTAATATATTAGTACCGTTTTGTTATGACTTTTTGTTTTCACAGCACATACAAACATATTACATGAAAAGAAAGTTTAGAATCGTTAATCGTACTATTTATTTTTCCACATAATCAACACCACGAGCAACACAGATCTGCCAACACCGAACTAGTTGGCGTATGCTGTCAGTGAAGATTATCGGTGATATTGCTGGGCACCATCGACGAACATCTGTCACTACTTCCAAAATTACTGGTGTAACGGTTTCCTTTCAGATACTTCTTGAGCTGGAGAAACAAGAAATAGTCAGATGGGGCAAGATCCGGACTATATGCAAGGTGCTGTATGGTCGGAAGTTTCAACTGAATTAATGCTACATGGGTTTGATGGCTAGTGTGTGGTCGCGCATTGTCATGCAGCAATGTCGAATCTCTACCATCTCGAACCCATGCGAGTCTATTTTGAGGGCTCGTAGAGTTGAAACATATTTTTATTCAGAGTTCACTGTTTGCCATTGTTCAAGAAATTCCATGTGAACTTTGCCTTCCATTTTCGAGAGAATGATAAACAAGACATTTCTCGCATAGCATAGACAATGACTTTGAATTTCCTTGGGCTTGGAGAAGATTTATACTTGTACTCCATTGACAGCAATTTGGTTTCTGGGTCGTAGCGGTGGACCCAAGATTCGTCATCAGTCACATTTTCCTGCAGAAAAGTCTCTCCTTCCTTGTCATATCGTTTCAAATGTTGGGTACAAATGTCTGTTCTCTGCGAGTCTATTTCTGAAGTAAGCTGTCTTGGACTCATCGTGCAGAGGCTTTTTCTGCAACCCACAAATGATGTCACACGAATTAGTTGTTGCACATAATGAGTGTAGAAGTATCGATGAAGAGTGCGTGGGTGAAGTTTTATGATTGTACCTACCTAAAATATGTTTTGGTTTATGGGCAAGCGGTATTTATCAGCCCGCTGTCGTATATACAACCGTTTTTTTAAAAGAGAACATCGCAACATAATTATAAAAAAGGCATTAAAATATTCTACTTGGTTCTTTTTTAATTGAAATAACTTTTTATCTTCCCTATAAAATGTTGTTATAGTGATATGTTACAAAAATACCATTACAGAAATTTAACTATTGAAAAGAGTTATTGAGGCAACGAGAACAAAAATCCTTTATAAATTTAGGTTGTCCCTAAATGTCCATTTTTTTATGCTTTACGGTCTAATTATGATAAATTTAATAATTTTTCATTAACCAATCCTTGTTCCCCAGTAATTCATTGTATTTCTGATCCAGTCTAGGTAGAGGGACACATCCGTGACAAAAAGATTGAACTTGTCTTTGCTACACATCTTGAATGGTAAGATTCCTCTGACGACCCAGTTAGATCCAGTACTGCACATCACCGCACCACCTTCGTCACTCTGAAAATAGAAATCAGGATTGACAAACCGAATAAACAGAAGATTGTACCTACAGCGATATTAATCACTTCCACCCATAGCAGTGGATGTGTCCACATAATTTGTAGAGGCCATGACCATGATTGATACGGATCCAGGGTTGAGATACCTCCTCCCTCCTTCCGCTGCAGCTACAATATCACACAACTAATCTTTATTGTTCAATTACACCGACACTTTCTCACCATAAAAAAATTGAGACCTATTGTAACATACGTAACATCATAAATTTCCTGATATTTTTACAACGTACATGATGTATCACTTTGCCAAAAGCAGCTCTAAATATTGTAGTATGCATATCTCACAGTCAATCTGTGACCCACAGGCTCCAACAAATATCATGTCGGGTTAGAGCAAATGCCCAAAAAATTGAATTAAAACTTTTAATTAGAATTAAAAAGAATTAGAAATATAAAACTTAGATGTTGTAACGAGTAAAAAATCCAATTCATTCCTATCAAAAATTATAATTTTTAGTACATAGATCATCCCAACCGTTTGAGGCGGTGAGTCACAAAATATGCGGCTTCATGCTCTTTTGGCATTAGCTAACCACATACCAGGCATCCGTCGGTGAGAACGACATCCGGGGCTTGACACATGGTCCCTATGGGTCGGCTACCCTGGAGCTTAAGACGATTGACAACCAAGTCACAGCCTTTCTTGGAAGCTAGTTTCACTCGGCCTTGTTTGAGCTTGTCTCTTTGACCTAACAATATTTATAAAGAGAGTGATAATTATGTTTCTATACCATTCACATATCGTCAGGTTTTAGTCGTCTTTAAAATATGGGGTTGTGGAAAGCATGCAAAAATGACTTCAGGATTGTTTTCATATTTTAGCCAACTTTAACATACAATAAAACGGGATAATCTGTTTCCTTCAGTATATACTTTTATACTCTATCAAAATTAGGAACAAAGAG
>NC_088366.1:36049492-36056992 GCF_034508935.2 Berghia stephanieae
TACGGAAGCTTCATTATTTATTTAATCTATTGATTTGTTGAGGGAGATGTTACAAGGGGTTGGTGTGTGTGTGTGTGTGTGTGTGTGTGTTTTTGTGTGTGTGTGTTTGGGGGATGAGGGGTACTGTATCAAAACATTCAACATTCATTTACCCTAGTAGCCAATCATAAGCAAATAATGGCGCAGGGCAGTGAAATTAGAACGAATGACGAAGTGATAAGAATAAGCAGAGTGGTGCCAATTATGCGAAACAGCGATAGAATGTGTAAGTGGCCGTTTTTTTGTATGCGTATGTATCATACTGTATACCTGCAGTGTAGATGGATACACACATACAACTGTAAATGACACAGTAAATCATCAGTGATGGAAATTACTGCTCATATTAAGAAAACCTTTAATTAATCTTATCTTTTTACGTTGACTGGGTGAAATTTGTCCTAGGAAACCGTGTTCAATGTGAACATTAGTTCGAAGAAGGAATGGAATGATAAAAAAAAAAAATAATAAGGAAAGAAATCGGGACATTCGAGTGAGTTCGATCGAGGAAACCGTGCTGGAGTGTAGTACAATTTCAATTTTTACAAATTCACTCACTGTTGATTGTTGTAGGGTTGTTCAGGTCGATTTGGGCGTAATGCTTGTAGGCATATTGGGGATGAATAATGGCCCGGTCCACGTTGATGATTTGTTCCTGTTGAGCTCCAGTCATCGGGTACAAGTCGATACCAGAGATATTGTACTCGCCTGCAACAACAACGAATCGATTCCGAGCTTCGTTGACAGTTGTGCCCGCAGCGCTGGTTTAAAAAAAACCCACAAAAAATAGATTTAATAATTTACAGCTTTGAGTTTTGATTTTTCCTGACAATATTTTGGCCTACCATTCAACAATTTATATATTTAAACAAAATGTCTTGCTATTTGCAAGATAATTTTGATTCAAATCGCGAGGTATTCTGGGAAAATTCAAGTTGAGCTCTGGTGGTGTGGCTGTGTGTGTGTGTGTGTGTGTGTGTGTGTGTGCGCGCACGCAAGCACGCATGTCTCCGTGTGAAAAATATATAATATATACTCACACCCCTTGTTATTGATTTTTCCCCTTGTCCAATGAAGTATCTGTAACTATCAAAATTACTTCGTTCTCGCTTAATAAAATCACGGAAGAGAATAATTTCTGACTTTTTGAATACTTACTTGAGAATACAGACAGCTGACGTTAAAACCCACAGTCTGTCAATGATGACACCGGCACAAATGTGTGTAGTTCCAAAATAATCCAACCTGCTGGAATTCTTTAACTTGGATCTGGATGGAAAAAAACCCCCATAAAGTAGGGTAGTCATTTTCACATGAAACAAGTCTTTGTCACGTGATAAGCACCAAATTGTGGATTTGTCTTGAGAATATGTTTGATTGGTAGACAGGATGTCTGAGGTGCTATTCTTAGTTAGGGCATAATTTTGTCAGTCACAGTATCATGCACATATCTTTAAGATTGTTATAATATGACTGAACAAATTTACGTGATTATATACATATTGAATAAATAATGTGTTTATAGCTGTTGGGTGATACAGATAGTAGCTAATCATTGTATTTACGACTTTTAAGGCCTCAGCATACACCAGACATGCCGCGGGCAGCATCTCTGATTCACCTTCCCTTTATCTCTCCTTTCTCTCCCCCCCCCCCTCCCCCAACCCCCCAATCATCACTCTTTTCGGACACTTACCGAATAGAGACAACGAATGGCCAGTCACAAGGACCAGCATTAATCCCGTTGAATATCCTGGACGACAAAGGAAGGCTGCCAATACCACATTGACTTCGGTCCGTGGCAGAATGTTGACCTAGTTGAAGAATTTGAAAAATGTGTAAGGTTACAAGAATTTGTCAGTTTTATGAGTAAAGTGGCCGCTATTAGTTTCTTGTTTTGAATATAAATACGAGGATTGATCAAAATAGGAATTGCACTGACTGTGAAAGATTGTTCGATTTTCATGAAATGTTCGGGGAAGGGTTATCAATTTCTCATAGAAATTAAATGTATAATTGGAAATTTCAGATGCTCACTTTTTTTGTTTCTGGTCCAAAGCACACAAACCAGAAATCCAGCTTTTTCAAAAGACTTACAACTTTTGAAAAGACTGAGGATGAGTCAGCTACAAATCACCCTGTGATATTTTGAAATGGAGTTCTGCTTTTGCCCGTCAACGGACCTTCTCATCTTGCTACAGCATTTACAGTAGCGGCAGTTAATTGCGGGTTTGAAATCATACCTCATCCTTCCTACGATTTGGCCCATTCAGACTTTTTCACGCTCCTAACATTGAAGAAAAACCTCAAAGGAAAGCGTTTTGAAGAGGAAATTGAAGTTTTACGAGCTTCTGAAGACTGGTTTAAGACCAAATTTTCAAAGTTTATTTAATCTTAGGCTTTCGCCAATAATTCATACAATTTGATGACAACATACATAAAAGTGAGAAAAAAAAGTAAATGGAACCAAAAAAAATAAAATGATCCATTAATAACAACAAACATACAACAACTGTAATACCACCACCAATAATAATAATAATAATAATAATAATAATAATAATAATAATAATAATAATAATAATAATAATAATAATAATAATAATAATAATAATAATAATAATACAGTTCACTTCATTTAATCGCACATCGGTTAATCGCACACTCCGCTTATACGCTACACATTCCCGAAAAACGGAATTATTTCTATATAATCGCTCCGCTTAATCGCACACCATCTCGGCTTAATCGCTACACCTTGATTGGAGTGACAACCATCAGCCATATGGAATCAACGATGCTTTTCCCAATCCACACAGCTTTTCGGCCAAAGCATTCGATCAATTCGTAAGAACGGACAACAATATATCCATCAGCCATAAACTGACATCTCAGAAACCACTGGATCCCGTTCAGTCACAAAAAGGCAATGCCTAGATAATGAAGGTTAGGATGAGTCATCGGAATGTGAGACACGACCCCTGACAAACACTGAAAAACTTGACATGGTAGACAAACCACGCCCCTTCATCTAAGAAGAACGCTTGACATATGATCTACAAAGGCGAGATTGGAGACAAAGGTTTATAAACAGCTTCCACAGAATAGAAAGCAATCAACGTTTCGTGATTACTGTTGTAACAAATAATAATATCGCATTTTGTTGTCGATAAAACAGGAAAAAGAAAAGATTTTTGTTTAAAGAAAAAAAAAAGAAGAAAAATTTTAAAACAAACAACTCAAATAAATAATTAAATGAAAATCAAACATTATAATGAGGTCATGCCTAGAACGTGACGGTCCCAAGCCCGTAGAAAACTCAGAAGTGAAGGTCCTACATGAATGGCACATGAAAGCTGGTGCTTAGATGTTATTTTTAGCTTCTCCGCTTAATCGCACACTCCGCTTAATCGACACACTAACCTGAACTCCCGAGAGTGTGCGATTAAGCGGAGTCGACTGTAGTAGTAGTTGTAATAATAATAATAATAATAATAATAATAATAATAATAATAATAATAATAATAATAATAATAATAATAATAATAATAATAATAATAATAATAATAGTAATAATAATGTAAGTTGTAACACGCCTGACCGGCGAGTCTTGTTTTTGTTGGCTCTTTCATTTACGTGTTTTGAGTGATTTTTATCTGACATTTCGCCTGGATTTTAATACCATCTGATTTGTGATAGTCTTGTGGTTTTATTGATATACATTTTAACGATTTCTAACAGAGGATTTTTCTCAAATTTTAAAATTTAAGTATGGATTTTCCAAAGTCTAACATAGTTTTAAACTGCTATTTGTTTACAGCCATATTGGAAACTTTATTCACTGTGCTATATTTTACAACTTTTAACAACTACCGTGTACATCGATCTATTTATAATACTAATTTTATGAACAGACTCAGAGGGGGTAGACGAAAACAACGCCCTATAACCACCGTCATTGGTCATCGGCCAACCCCACGCCCGCTCCCCCTACGACCTCGATCCTCGCTTCAATTTATCAACACTCGTCCCCCATTCAATCTAATCACTTCAATGAGTAATCCTCACCGTTCCTTGTCAAATATCAACACTGTCCGTGACAGTCAGTATGAAATTAACGACCACCATGACAACAACTCGCAGCAACAGCACCGTCTTGAGCAACAACAACAACAACAACAACAACAACAACAACAACAACAACAACAACAACAACCTGCACGTAGTGATCATACCAGTTTAAAAATTGGATTACTAAATGTTAGATCGTGTCGTAATAAAACTCAAGACATAATCGACATTATTGAAGATCATAAAATTACTATTTTTGTCATCTTGGAAACATGGCTTAATCATTCATATGATGATCCAATTATGAAAGCAATTACACCGGAAGGCTTTTGTATTAAATCATTTCCACGCATTGGGAGGAAAGGAGGTGGAATTGCAATTATTTACAACTTGTCACTCTTTGACAAGATATCATTTCACCATGATAATTTTAGAAGTTTTGAATACGCTGGATTTGCCATTCATGAAAATAATTTTAAAAAGTCGTTTCACTGTGTCTACCGCCCACCACCAAGCCAACAAAACAAAATATCAACAATTGATTTTTTATCTGAGTTCGGAGAATTTATGTCTATGCAATCCATTAACAAAAAGCATAATATTTTTATGGGTGATTTTAACATTGATTATTTCGGAAACAAAAATGAATCGAAAGTATTTCGGGAGATTATTGACACAAACAACTATATCCAACTTGTAAGCGGTCCTACAAACAACCATGGCCACACAATAGATCATGTCATTACAGACATTGAACATTCTCTCTCTTCACCTGTCTCAAATATTGATAAATTAATCTCTGACCATCATTTAATTGTGTTTTGCGTTTTATTTCCAATGAAGCACGAAGTAAAAAAGATGATAACATCTCGTAATTTGAAGAATATAAACATGAGCATTTTTAAACAAGACCTTGACCATAACGTTAAAAATAAACATGATGCGAATGGTCTCCACGAGTCAATTGTTGGTACGGTGGACAAGCATGCTCCCTTAACAACTAGAGCAGTAAAAGTGAGACGTCAAGCACCCTGGTATAATACCGAAATAAAATTGAATGGATTAGCCAGGAGGCGGGCAGAAAGAAAATGGCTCAAGTCCAGAGATGCTGTCGATAAGAAGCGATACATCGCGGCGAGAAATGATGCAAAAGCCGTCAATTTCAGGACCAAAAAGAAATTCTACGAAGACAGCCTCAAAAACGTGGGACGTTCGAGACAATTCTTTGCCTTGACCAAGGAACTGCTGGGACAACAGACGCAACCAGCTCTCCCATCTTTAATCGATCGTGCAGATCTACCAACTCGCTTTGGTCAATATTTTAAAGAAAAAACGGATAGCATCAGGAAAGAACTGTCGTCTGAATCGATCCATACAACATTTGACACATTTCATGGTGATTCGTTAACACATTTTTCAATGATTACTGAAGCTGACTTATGTGATTGCATTATGTCGTCTCCAACTAAAAGTTGTGATTTAGACCCCTTAAATACTGCCATTTTAAAAAAATGCATTGATGTAATTTTAACACCATTTACATGTATTGTTAATAATTCGTTGCAGTCAGGTGCTGTACCAGACATTTACAAAGTTGCCCATGTCAAACCCCTTTTGAAAAAACCTGATCTCGATAAAGAGAACTTAAAAAACTATCGCCCTGTCTCTAATCTTCCTTTTCTCTCTAAGATCTTAGAAAAGCTTGTTTTGAAACAATTACTGTCTCATCTTAAAAATAATTGTCTTGAAGAAAAATTTCAGTCTGCTTATAGGCAACATCATTCGACGGAAACCGCACTTGTTAGGGTTGTTAATGATCTCCTCTCTGTTATAGACAATGGTTCATGTTCCTTGCTGAATTTGCTTGACCTATCGTCTGCTTTTGATACTATTGATCACAATCTTCTTCTCAAACGTCTTGAAATTACTTATGGCGTGTCTGGTGCAGCGCTTGATTGGTTTAGGTCATATTTGTTCAATCGTAAACAGATTATTACGGTGGATGAATATAGATCGGAGGAAATCTTTCTTGATTGTGGGGTTCCCCAGGGTTCAGTACTTGGACCCGTTCTTTTTGTTTTGTACGTTGGCCCTCTGTCTAAAATCATCAGAAGTTATGGTCTGTCTTACCATCAATACGCTGATGATACGCAATTGTACTGCGTTTCCAATACGAGAAATTTACAAGAAGTATCAGCCAATAGTAAAAATTGTATCCAAAGTGTTAAGAAATGGATGAATGAGAACAGACTGAAACTGAATGATGATAAGACGGAGGTGCTGTATGTGGGGAACAGGAAGTGGAAAAGTGAAACAGACTTGAAGTTGGGGGATGCCTCTATTCAAATTGTTGACAAAGTGAAAAACCTTGGCACATTCTTAGACTCTGAACTGTCGATGGAGCATCAGGTTAATAATTTGGTTAGATCTCTCTTTTTCCAACTAAAAAAGATTGCTTCCATTAGACGGTTCATATCTGAGGATGTGACCAAGCACCTGGTTGTGTCCCTCGTACTATCGAAATTGGATTATTGTAATGCTCTGTTGTTTGGCGTTTCGCAATACAATCTGAAACGTCTTCAGATTGTCCAAAACAGCGCTGCCAGACTAGTATTCATGAAGCGTAGGTGCGACTCTGCCGGACCTCTACTTCATGACCTGCATTGGCTGCCTGTTGGGAAAAGAATTAAATTCAAAGCTTGTGTTTTAGTGTATCGTTGTCTTGAAGGTACTGCCCCTTCCTACCTTTCAGAACTAATTGAAAGATATTCAAAACCCCGCCCCTTACGTTCGGCCAGTGATTCCACAAAACTAGTTGTCCCTCGAATTCGGAAAAATGCTGGAATGAGATCCTTTTCTCATTTCGGACCCTCTATTTGGAACGCCTTACCGCAGAGCATTCGTGAAAAAGAATCTTTGTCTATTTTTAAACGTTCCCTTAAAACATATTTGTTTCGATTTTAGTAGATGGTATGAGAAGCAAGATAGGTTTGGTTTGTGTTGTGTGTTGTGTTGTGTGTGTGTGTGTATGTGTGTGTGTGTGTGTGTGTGTGCTTGTGTGTGTGAATGAGTATGTTTCAGCCAAAGTAATTTGTAATTTAAGCGCTTAGAGTCTGGTGTCTCGGAGTTATAGCGCTATATAAGTTTTCAGCATTATTATTATTATTATTATAATAACAATAACAATAATAATAATAATAATAATAATAATAATAATAATAATAATAATAATAATAATAATAATAATAATAATAATAATAATAATAATAATAATAATAATAATAATGATAATAATAACAGCAATAATACCAAACTCAGGACCTTCTAATTTGAAGGACTTTTCTGAGTCAGGGAGAAATGGGAGAAGTAGACCACTTTGACCGGTGATTA
>NC_088366.1:36059492-36061992 GCF_034508935.2 Berghia stephanieae
ATCATAATTAAATTATCATAGCTTATTTTTTAGACGTGCACGTCTAATTGAACCAAAGATGGTAAGGTTGCCAAAAAAGTTTTTTTTTTTAAATTTAATGTCTGCTCGTGTTTTTGGTTCGTTCTCTCGTTTCCACTCCTTTCTCTCCCTCTCGTTTAAAAGCAAAATAAACAAACATACTAGGCATAAACAAGAAGTATTTGATGACGATATCAAGAAAACAATAATTGAATAACTTTAACACAGACGATTTTACTGTTTTGGAATAAGCCCTTTAGAAGCTTAAATAAGATTATGTTGTTGTGTATTAGAATATAATAAGAATGATTATGAAAATACATAACCAATGTCTTATTTTATTAGATATAAAAAATATCTAAGAATGGCGCAAAACTGATACACACTCTTCTCTTCTTGCTTTCATTGTTTGTTTGTTTTTTTTAAAGTGCCAGTCGCTTGATTTTTTATATTGAGATTGTCAGACTGTTGTCAGAAACAAAACAGTGGTAAGGACAGCTGTTGGCTCAAATGATCCATTTAATGTAAGAGTTGGATTACACCAGGGATCTGCTCTCAGCCTACTGTTGTTTGCAATAGTAATGGATGTCCTAACAGGGCCCATTCGGCGAGAGGCACCATGGAACATGATATATGCGGATGATGATGTACTTTTGAATGATACAAAAGTTGAGGCGGAAAAGAAACTGGGGGGTGGGGGGGGGGGGGGGGTTGGAGACGGGTGTTGGAAAGGAGGGTATTAAAAGTAAGCAGATCGAAGACAAAGTATTTGTGCATCAGACAACAGAGAGCAGAACCACCATTAAGGATAGGAGAAGAGGATGTGCCAGAGACAACCCAATTCAAATACTTAGGAACAACTGTTTAAGGAGATGCAGGCAATGAGAGATGGAGGTTAAGAGGAGGATACAGGCAGGTTGGAATAATTGGAGGAAGGTAATTGGAGTTATGTGTGACAAACGAATTTCCGCAAAGCTGAGGGGGAAAATATATACAACAGTTGTAAGACCAGCAGTGTTATAATGGACTAGAGACAGCAGCTACAACAAAGAAACAAGATAAAGAAATTGAGGTGGCAGAAATGAGGATGTTGAGATGGTCACTTGGCTGGACAAGAAAAGATAAAGTGAGAAATGAACGAATTCAAAGGTTGACTGAAGTGAAGAATGTATCAATAAAGATGAGGGAAGATAGATTGAAATGGTTCGGACATGTAAAGAGACGAGAGAGGGAGTGCGTGGGAAGGAAAGTATTGGACTTACAATTAGCGGGAAAGAGGAAAGAGCGTACAGATTTTTCATTGTCCAAATGTTTATAGAGTCTATGATCGCTAATGGATCTTATTTCCTCTTTACATTTTTGTAAAAAAAAATATCGTTAAGATGTTGACTGAAAATATATCAAAACATGTTCTCATTTTCAACGTATTGATTAACCCAGACCTACCCAAAACCATAGTTACACAACATTCCTCTAAGCAAAGTTACCCAGTTAGTACAAGAGCTTTGCTCTGTAGTCTGTGTTGATTATTGTTTATAAGTTATTTTGACTGGATTGTTTTCTTGTAGTTTTAAAATTCTTAACCAGTATTTAATTACTCTCATTTTCTCTGGTTGATTAATGGAAATACTTTTAATTCATGATAATATACGAAAGCTGAGGGTGTAGATTGCCTTACGCCCAGTATGGATTTTAAGAAACCTAACTGCATTTGTTCCATTTTTACCGCTTCACAATAGCCCCATATTTCAAAGGAGTAATTAAGTACTGGTAATATTAAAGTATTAAACAGATGCAGTTAGGTGGAAAGATATAATTCCTGATTTTGATGGAACAGAGAATTTAGGTAAACATTGTTCTACGACCTCAGTCTACAGGGTACTGTATTCCTTTTTGTAAATCTTCCACTTCTACCGAACATAAATCCAAGATATTTGAATTGCCCTACTGTCTCTAAGAATTTGTCTCTATAAAACCACTTGTCAATCATCCCTATCTTTCCACCTCTTTAAAGGCAACGCATTTGGTTTTTGTTGTGTTAACGCGCAAACCCCATTTGTAACAGTGATCTCTTAGACAATTAAGTCCTGGTTGTAAACTAAATAAAACCATATCATGGGCAAATAAAAGGACAGTTAACAACAATGAGTTCATGTTTACCTCTATATCTTTATGCTGTTCAAAAGCTTTGTTAATGTCATTTAAAAACACAGAGAAAAGATACGGAGACAGAGACCCTCCCTGAAAAACCCCATTTGTTAATGTGAAGAAACATTCATCATGAGGGTCATGGCACGTGTTTGTGGGTTTAACCAGTGACTGTTTGATGCAAAGTTTTATTCTACTATACATATTTTAAAGAATATCTGTGACTTTACAACTGACTTTGTTCTTGTGTAACTTTACCACAGAGCCCTTCGAATAGCACTGTCAAAGTCAATAAAAATTAAAGCACAATATAGAGTTAGTCAATATAGGCTTA